>NW_013667634.1:127076-170163 GCF_000517525.1 Limulus polyphemus
AACTTCTTCAAACGTAAATGGCTCATGATACGAGCTTGGGTCATAATGGTTCAAAATGAAAGTGTTGAAACTAAAATAGATAAGCAGTGCAAAAATAAACCACACAGAACAAAGCAATTCGTTTGACAAAAAGTCTCCTCTTTTATGGAAGGGTCTGCAATTTTCATGTGAACCTGGAGCCAAATGCTTTCCGTACTCCTTATAGCTTTGGAAAAAATCAATATGGGTATTTGTTAGCACTGAGAAACACTGGATATTAATTAACAAAATTTAATATATTATCTATATGTATCCAGATAGATAGATGAGGTTCGAGATACACACATATATACATATGCATTATATCAAATTTCAACCTCATATATATATATATAGAGAGAGAGAGAGAAGGAGAACCTCCAAGTCTCAGGGCTTTCAGGCAATAAGAGAAAAATTGGTAGAATTTGTTTTCGTATAACTATAATAGTAGGTTTTAAATGACCCCAAAACTCTTAATTTTGGCTTCCATCCAAAAATTCTACAAGCAGTTGTTTTCTTCAACCTTTCATGGTGGCTTATAAATTAGGAATGATTCATAGTTGTGTAATTCTTAAGAATAAACAAAGTATTTTTTTAACGATGAAAGAAACGAGAGAGAGAAAAAAATCAATAGAAGTAGCTAAACCATGCTCTTCATTAGAAAGAATGTTTAAAAAATGAAGGAATCTTGTAGAAAACTTGTTATAGACGTGAATGGATATTTGATAGATCAAAATTACGTGATCATTATAAATAAGGTTATCGATATTTGATAGATCAAAATTACATGATCATTATAAAAAAAGGTTATCAATTTATTGTTGAAGTTTTATTGAAAAAATAAACTTTCCATGCTTTGAAATTGGTCTCTAAAACCACGTACTGTGTTTGAAAGAAAATGCTAAATATAAAATTAGTAAACTAACAACTTTTTCGTTCCTTTCCTTGGATACCCACATATAGATCAAGAAGTAACAACCATTTTATCTGGCAAACAACTGGAGATTCATATCTCTCCAAACTGTCTCCTTTAAAATTTATACTGAACGTGTAATTAATTATTATTATTAGTTATTAATTAATTCTAGCTAGTACTTGAGGGTGTTCATAAAGTTAAAGCTAATTCTATGATAAGTTTTTATGTTTTCTGTGTAATACAATTGGTAAGATGAAGGGTTGAATAAGCAAAAATCATTATAGAGTTTATTGGGGTTTTATCAAATATAATTCGACAATTAGAGTGGTGAAAGAATGTGAAATATTTAATTCAGTCAAAAAAATGTAGCACAATATTTAACTTACTCATGAAATAAACCACAGAGCTAGATGATGTACCTATCTTCATCATAGTTCTTTCTCGATGTGTTAATGTGCACTAAAACAGTTCAGTAATATATGTTTTCACTTTCGAGAATATTTTATTTGTACCATAATCAATAGCGTGTTTCTGTATGACATCATACAACGTAATCTCATTTAATGATGTTATTACGATTACTTCACAAGAACCACTAAGGGGATTACAACAAATTTCTTTTAAGGACTAGGCGTGGCCGAATTATTAGCACATCAGATTGTGGGTTGAAAGGTCCAAGGTTCGAGCAGCGATATGCCGCTAATCACGTTCAGCATTTTCATCTTTGGGGGTGTTAGAATTGGGACAGTTCATACTTCTATTCATTTAGTAGTAGCCGTGTAGGCGGTGGGTACTGAAGATTGGTTAACCTACTTGTGTTCAGCAGTTCGATATTAAAAATGGGTGATTCTATAAATGTTTTTATTTTGTCTGATTAGCCTGCAACGCAATTATTGAGGTTCAGGTTGAAAAATACCAAATTTTTTATCGATATAATAGTGTTATTTATGAAGCATCTATTTAGGGAAACTTTCAGAAATTTGTCACTTCCTTCTCAAATCTCTAGATAGCTTGCATTATATAGATTCTTAATTAATACCATTCAAGAACGGATGATATGTAATCGAAATAAATTGGTTATTTTTAGCCACTTGAGTTCTAACATATAAAACGGCCATTTTTCTTAAACAAACACAGTTGAGGTTTTTAATTCTATTCCTCGGGAACTAATGGTTAGCGTATCAGACTTCAGCTCGAGAAGTCCTGAGTGCGAGACGAGATGCCGCTAAATACACTCTACATTTTTAGCTGTGAGTGCGTTTTAAATGAGATTCAGTCCCGTTATTCGAACAACGCCGTTGTGATGGCGAGTACAGCTAGCTAGCTGCCTTCCCTCTGGTCAGTAGTTCAAAATTAGAAACGGCTATATCAGAAAACTGGGATCTCTCTGACGTGACCGCTTAGCCCACTTGTGCGTAAGGTTCCGCTTAGGTTGTATAATTCAATTTCCCTTCCTCATATTGTTTGTATGTACAAAAAAATCCACCTATTTTCCCCATCTACAAAGATACAGAACAGCTAGCAAAAAAGAAAAAACTATAAGCTTTAAACTTTTAAGGGTTAAATAAACTTGTCTGTAGCTACATTTTTGTCACTTTCCTTTTATTCTGTTGTTGTTGTTGTTGTTTTAGCGCAAAGCTACATAGTGGAATATTTGCAATCAGTCTACCGTGGACAATCAAACCCAATAGTTTAACGTTGTAAAGTCCGTAAACTTACAGCTGATGAAACTTTTATACCTTTAGAGATAAATCTATGAAATAAGAAATTACAATAATGTCTCTATCGCCAAAGTAAAATATTTGTTTGTTATTTTCATTAGAGCTCTCAAACTGAAACAAAAACTATGAAATAAAATAGTTTCTCATTTAATTAATATTACTCATATACGAATAATATTTGGCTAAAGGGAATGGAAGATTTTTTCCTGCAGTTTTCTAATGGTTTATATGTATTTGTGCATAGAATCCCAGGTTGACTCGAATACATTCCCGAGTAAAGATGTTGAAAGTTACAAGTTATATTTCCTTGTCGTTACATTACAGCTTATTAATAGTTGAAGTTACAGACTTTCCCTAACCACAGGGTGCAGGTTGGCAGTACGGTAGAGCTCTGAATTTCGGAGCTGGCGAGCCGGGTTCAGATCTGTACGACAACACGAAATTGGCCCCACACTTTAAGTCGTGGGTACGTTACAAGAGTGACAGTCAATTCTTTAGTATAAATGGTGGGTGGTACGATGCTTCTGACTGGCTGCCTTCCCTCCTGCCTTAGTAGGAAAGTACAAAATGTGAAAACAAGTTCTTAAATCGCGAGGGATTGTATCCCAGCAGATACTGTAGGACATCACCTAGTCGTCATTATAGCTTTTTCCTAGATATTTGTCTCATATTGTATATTTAAAGTGATTAGTTAATTTTCCTTCAAACACACACACACACACATATATATATATATCACACACTAACATATGTTCATTCATCTAAAATAAATATTGATACCGAACTAGAAATTCAGTATGTTTTTCCTCAAGCTTGGAGTTGTTTCTTTGCATCATAAACCTTTGTTTTAACTTCGATGCCACAAAACAAAGGACACTACAGTTCTATACTTGAAACATTTCTGCGAAACCTGCAGAACGAGGGTTATTACAGCTGTCACAGGCGGAAGACGCTAAAACTTAACGTGTCTAACACGCCAAGCCTATTATTGCTGGTAGAATTCCCCAAGCTCTTCTGCCTTTGACTGCTCCTGTTTTTGACAGGTAGGGGAAACTGTGATTGTGTAGTAATGGAAAACTTCAAAATAGTCTTCGTTGTAAATTACTTTTTCTAAGATTGCCATCTTCCGCTTTTGAGATTTAAATGGTTTCAGCTGACAGAATAATAATTTGAATAGTTTCAGTACTTCATAAGTTGAAAACAGCTGCAATGTTTTTTCTTTTTGTATTAGATGCCCTCATTCTTTCAAAATAGAAGAAAATATACCCATTTGAAAAATCAATTACTGGATTGAAATTTACAGAACTTTTTTCAGTTGTTCTTAAATTAAACATTTTAAAAACCAATAAATTTGGGGTTAATTTTTTACGTTATCAAGATTCGTTTCCACTATAAACAATTTTATACTGGCGTGGATAATATTTAGTTAAATCAAAAACTATAATATATCACTGTTTATGTTATAATATGTAATAAATGCAGAGGCGTGGGGTCAACAGTACGTGGTAGTGGAATTGCGCAACCAGCTTTAAAAACTGTGTGTCGTGCGCTATCAATATTTTTATGCCGTTTCCTTAAACTGTATCATTCCTTGAATGTTTTATGAACATCTTTCCACTTCCCCGGTCGACCTGTTGCTATTATGAAAGTTTTCGTTATATTAATATCAGTCAGGCAGTGTTTCTTCGAGTCGTCATTGGCTAAGGTAAATAGCCTAGCTACTATTTTGGCCAATGGGGAATCGTCTTCTTCCTAAGGCACTGTCGACATAAGCAGCCGATGAAAACCACAAGTTCAGGAGAAGTTTAGTTTCATATGATTAACTTAAGTTACTATCAAAACATGAAGTTTTACCATTTTGACTTTCTAAAATGTTTAACTTAAAGTACATATGAATTTTGTTACATTTGAATTTTATTTACCGGTGACAATCACTACTTCACATTTACAAGGTGTAGAACGAAATAGCCCCTAGTGGCTCAGCAATAAATCCGTGGGCTTAGAAAGCTTAAAATCGAGTTTCGATATCCATGGTGAGCACATCACTGGTAGCCCATTATGTAACTTTGTGCTCAACTATATACAAACAAACAAAAGAACTGAAATACGTGTAAATTTGTTTTTGACATTTCTCGGGAAGGGTAAAAGTAATATTTTTTTAAGGTTTAGTTTTTAACAACTTCTCGGAAGGGTAAAAGCAATATTTTTAAGGTTTTAGTTTTTAACAACTTCTCGGGAAGGGTAAAAGCAATATTTTTTAAGGTTTTAGTTTTTAACAACTTCTCGGGAAGGGTAAAAGCAATATTTTTAAGGTTTTAGTTTTTAACAACTTCTCAGGAAGGGTAAAAGCAATATTTTTTAAGGTTTTAGTTTTTAACAACTTCTTAGGAAGTGTAAAAGTAATATTTTTAAGGTTTTAGTTTTTAACAACTTCACAATTTCTCAGAAAGAATACAAGCAATATTTTTTTAAGGTTTTAGTTTTTTAACAACTTCTTAGGAAAGGTAAAAGTAATATTTTTTAAGGTTTTAGTTTTTTAACAACTTTTTAGGAAGTCTCCCTTGTGTTCTTATGTTATTCGAGAGGTGGACCTAAATATTACTGAAAAATAAATCACATCTGAGTTCCTAGAAGATCAAGTTTCTATTCGATGTGCCATCAGAATATCCATCGGTATTAGAGAACCTTTGTCCTGGATAGTATTAAGCACGCTGCTAGGGCAGTGTTTAAAGTACAGTAGCAGGCGAACTATTCCAGTCTCAATTCACACTTGAATTTTTGTCGTCTGTTGGAACCACAAGGTATGGAATGTCCGCATGCGATCCTGCTTCACTAACCTTCCACTGCTTGACAAGTTACCTGTGATTACATATTGCTGAACGAGACTATTCTCAAACCCTCACAAACAGTAAATTTATTTGAGTACTTTTTTCATTGCTGGGATCATCCATTGGGTAGAGTGGTTATATGCAGTCGTGTTCATCTTCCCTACAGGGTTCATTCCTTTCCTCAAACAGTTATCCAGATCATTTTCTAGTTTAGTCTACTTTCCATCCAGAGTTATGTGTTTGTCCTGGAGTCAAGATACCACATGAATATTTTTTCTACTTCCTGGATCGTATGTTTCAATTCTACTCTAGATGTTGTTTTAACTTTGGTTAATCCCACTTTTCTTTTTTACAGCAGCATGTTATATCTTGCAGGATATGATCATCTTCCCATAAAGGTTCAATTCGATAATCGTCATATTTATGACTATCCTGACACAAGTAGATCTTTTTTATATGGATTTTCGCAATGCCGATTGGTCACCTTTCCAATCTCACATTATCTGGGCAGTTTCGCCCTTAAACTTAAGTCTATTTACTTTTGATCATGCCCGCACATTGGTTTGTTCACTCGAATCTCTTATTACCTCTGCCGTTTCAACTGCTTCCCTAACTTCACGTTACAGAAATCGTCGTACATTGGATCTATCCTAACTTCATATTACAGAGCATACATACATTGGAACATACGTCGTACATTGGATCTATCTTAACTTCATATTACAGAACATACATACATTGGAACATACGTCGTACATTGGATCTATCCTAACTTCATATTACAGAACATACATACATTGGAACATGAACCATGAAGATATCACATATGTCCTTTGTCAAACCTATCCTTTTCTTCATGAATTCATCCCCCCCACTACTGATGATCAACTGTAGGACTGTTCTCTGTCTACACTCATTACTGCCCATAATATTCAACTGTCTCCCAGCAACAGAAACAACACTACCCCTGATCCAGATTATATAAAATATTTACATCCTCAGCATCCCTCAGTGAGGTTTTTTATTCTCCTAGTGGCGTATTACAATTTTATACTCCACACAGGTCTTTTCCTGCCTCTTGAAAGATGTCAACTATCTTACTCTTCTTAAAACCTACCAAGCCTCCGGTACATTTTGGATTAAATCGTCCTATCAGCCTGACTGATGGCTACACTGCATGGATCTCTGAGTCTGCGCCATTTGACCACAGAATACTGATTCTGAAGAGAATGGATCTTTCAGCATGCATCTACCCGGTCCAACTCAGGAACTTTATGACAGTTCTTTTTTCAACAGTTTCTGGCAAATTTTAGAGATCTTCAACTTCGGTATATTAACCAATGTTTCCAGATCTGTAACATTATCTTTAGATATCTTCTTTATCCTCCTGCTTGCCACCCAAGAAAACTCTTACTGCCTGTACCTATCTTAATGTTCTTTCTATACTTCTACTGTTGATTCAACAACCTTCTTTTTCCTCTGTTAAAAAAATCTAAATTGTCCGTTTTTATGACTTATGGAGTTTCATCTCCTACACATCCATTATTATCAGTCATCACTTCCACATTCTCACATCGCCTGGCTGATGAGAGGACGTAACCTTCTGCTGGTCCAGCAGCCTCTTGGCTGGAATGATATCACGAATTAGGTATTTTCTTATTTAGTCCATTTCTTCTTTATCGAATCCCATCTGTCCTAGAGAACTCTATTATTGGGTGAAAGGCCTTGTTTGGCGCTGGATATAGAAAATATGGTGGTTGTTTGTTTGTTTGAAGTTAAGCACAAAACTAAACAATGGGCTACCTGTACTCTGCCCCCACGGGTAGCGAAACACGGTTTTGAGCATTGTAAGCCCGCAGACATACCGCTGTGCCAATGGGGTGCCAAATACAGTGCCATTTATATATTATTAAGCACTCTTATTTACTTTCGCTTAGACATTTTTATAATTATAGCGAACCATGCTTGAAATACAACTTTATTTTGCAAAGAAAATGAAATATTCTAAATGGATGACTATTATAATAACTGTACGTTTTTTTTTATTGATTACGCAGTTACATTATAATTTCAATTCACTGCAGTTATTTCTGAACAATTACATGGATTATCGATGTTATGGTACTTATTTCATTAATAATATAAATAATCGAATAGCGCTTAAGTTTAGCAAAGAAAGTGAATTCTAACAAGAATCATCACGTGTCCTATGTTGTCTATATTTGATATATGCTTATTTCCAACGTTTGTGGGTCGTCCGGAGAGATGTCTGGTGTTTAGTGATTTGGGGAGCAAGTCTAAAGGTCCGGGGTTCGAGACTTACTGTTGCGGATCACTTTCCATACTTTCAGCCGTGGGTCTGTTATAAAAATAATAGTTGATCTCGTTATTCGGTTTAAAAAGCCAGACAAACTCCATTGGCGGCGAGTACTGCTGGCTGTCTTTCCTCTCGTAAATTGTTCAAAATTTATGGATGGCTGTAACTGAACTCTAGAGGTTTCTGAGCAGGCGGCCTATTCCACGTGGACATAAGATGCAGATCAGGTCGAATAACGTAATTGTTATTCTGTTGCTTCTTATAACGAACGTTTTGATATGTTAAAGACCTTATATGCATTTTTTTCTGATTGTCAGCAACGCTATTATTTGTTACAGTTTTCGGCACATTAAAACAATACACTTACAGGAGCAGCTTTAGCTATAAATAAAAGTATTTAACATATCGCCAGAACGTTGTTCTGCCTCGATTCTAGGATTAAAATTCGCGATGTTGGTTCACAAACGTTCCTACACGTATCAAGAATCTTGTTGTCACACTATGAAAATTCTTTAGGTTAAGTCAGTGCATTTTTGTACCTACATTTTAGGATTAAAATGTGGAATGTTTTTTATGTCTCTATGCTTCAGTGGTTCTGTTGTCATACCATTGTTTCATGTTTATGGACAAGAGTTTGCACATATTTTCATACATTTTTATTTCTATATTTTAGTACTAAAACATTTCACAAGTTCCACAGTTTCTTACATTTCGAAACAGATTTTACTTAAATGATTTATTTACTACAAGGAATACGCAAGAACTTGGTATTTACAACACGCGACTGCGACGCCACCAGATAGTGAGTACCGCTGTTTATTTGTGTTTTTATGATTTAGTTTAGAATTCGAAAATGTCCCTAATGTTGTGCTGTTTTCTATATTTTGTTATGTTTTTTTTTGCCATTTACATATCAAAACATTTAACAACGGTTACTTTCCAAATAAGCTACGGATATCAAAAGTTGTTTTTGTAAAACAATAAAACAAACTACTTTATGAGTTTCCAAGTTAGTTTAATGTTGATAATACATAAAAGAATTGTTATACCTCTCACTTAACCATAGTTAATAAAGCCCTCTAGTGACGCAATATTCCCGCAAACAATACCAAAAAAGGAATATTTTTCATGTCTTGAAGGGCTAAAGAAACTGCAAATATACTCGTGTTTTACAGTGGAGGGGGAAGGAGCAGACAATATTGTTTCTACTTAACACATTAAATTTGCTTCTCAGTAATTATTATTAAGTGTTGTATTTTGAACAAGTCTAACCTTAGATCTCACTATACCCCTTTGTTAAACTGAGCTCTGTTATGTGACTCAGCGATAAGATTGAGGGCTTATAACACTAAACTGTAGGATTTGAAACCAGCAGTAGAGACAGTTCAGATAGTCCACTGTGTAGCTTTGGGATTAAACGTACAAAAAAAAAGAAAAAAGATCTGATCAGTAGACTGCCGGTTTCATGCAATATCTGTAACCAATAGCATAACCGACGCATGTAGCAGTGCTGACTGTAGCCTAGTCAGGGTACACTGTATTTCTGACACAAGTTACTGTGTATAGTTTTTGACCAATAGTCATAGCCGGTGTATATTTCAGCTCTAATCAGCAGTCGTGACTGTTGTATGTTGCAGCTCTAATCAGCAGTTATAACTGTTGTATGTTATAGCTTTAAAACTAGTAGTCTTAACTAATGTACATTGTAGGTCTAACCAGTAGTCATAACTGATGCATACTGCAGCGTTGAATAGACTCCTCTACTGTTTACATGAACAAATATTCTATATCGAAATTCAAGTGTTTTTCTTATGTTCTCGTTTGTAAGTAATGGTATTGACCTCAATGTGCATGTAAGTATATTACACGATGTATTAATTGTCGGAGTTTTGGACTTGAATAATACGGCAGCAGCTAAGTTTCCCGTTGTTGAACGTCTGTAGTGACGTGCAAAGACAAAAGTGAATTAACTACAAAAGATTCTCTTCGTAATAATGAGTGACTCCTAGTGGAGATGTGTTCCGTTTCAAGCTTCATGTTTTGTTATACATACATCTTTGAAATTTCACTGAAATCAGTCAGATGTGTAAAGTTGTAAACGTACGAACAGATTATCACTGCAGATAATCATACTTAGACTGTTTCAATACTTCTGACGCTCATACACACCTAAGGCACTAACAATAGATTAGGCCCTTTATAGTCCTTCTAGAAACTGACATTTAAGAAAACTGAATAGGTTAATGGTGTTCGTGCTTATGCTCAAGTTATAAACAGTGGATTTCTTTTTTTTGAATTCAGAAACTTCACTCATTCTTTAATCAGATTTGGCTACAAAAGAAACCTTAGAAACTTATTACATTACCTCAGATTTTTTTCGCGTCACGCACGAATGTTTGTTTTATCATTATTTCTAACATGTAGTTTGCGTGTCTTACTCTACTTCTTTGCTACAGTTTACTTCTAACTGTGTCCAACAAAAAACACGGTTTTGCCATTTGCGGGTTCGCAAAGTCACGTGCTCTTCACTATAATTACAATGATTTGCCAAAATTCCACGATCTTTTATTTGCTTTTTTTTTAGCTGGAAGTCATTGTATTCAGATAACATCAAAGAGATATTCAGATAACGCCAAAAAGACAAGCGGGCAACATTCACAGATTCAAGAATACGGTTCATTCGATTTAATTTTCCAAGTAGTCCCAAACATCTAACCACTCAGTACTAGAGCTAATTATCGTGACAGCTTTGTCTTCTAACGGCGTATGTATACATAACATACTGGTAATGAGAATATAGCGATTCTTAAGAAAAGTTGTATCGAAAATGCTGCCGAGAATGTAAAGCGTGGTTTGATGTGGGACAAATTACGAGCACGTCATGAATACCCGTAAGCGTTTTAGAAAGTTTGGCTGGTACTTCGGTAGAATCAGACCACAAATATACGCTGTTGTTATCATTTCTTATCTTTATTTCTAAGTGAAACTAGTTGTTTGGCACTGCTTATCTATTTATTGTGATGGTTTGAATTAATATATTGAGTTTTACATGTAAGTTATCCTGTTCTTAGAGCATTAGTGTGATTATAGATGGGCATGATTTCATTCATCAAAATAAATTACGTTGATTATGTCATTCTAGATTAGCAATCCTTAAAACGCTTTGGCATCTAATAGAGAGGGTCTTTGAAACTAACGAAAATATCCTTGCGGAAACATATACGGACAGTGTTTATATTTTTGATGTCTCCGGCTTTATTCACGAAGCAGATCCATAAATATGTACGCGTTTATGTCAGTAAATAGTATCCTCAAAAAGCAGACTTCATATCACTCAAGTTTGGTAAACAGAAATCTGAAAACCAGACTTCAAACGATCCAGAGTCAGTAAACAAACGTCTGAAAATCAAACCTTAAGTTACTCTGTCAGTGAGTATACATTAGCCTTAAAAATAATTCATCAAAGTATTCCAAGCTAATAAAAATATCATGAAAAACAGACGTGAAATTCTTAATAGCCAGTGAATATGAGTTTATAAAGTTACTCCTCAAATTACTTAGAGTCAACATATTTTGAGAAATCAGATTTTTCTATACGGTTCAAGAGTGAACAGCATTTCAATGTTGTTTTCTTCGTCCGTATATCAACCCTCATTAGCTTTATTACTCTGACGGAAAACCCGTTAGATCAGCAGTAATCACGGAGGCTTATAAGGCTAAAATCCGGAGTTCTATCTCTACGATTGACATAGTCAGATAGCTTATTGCGCAAAACTGCATTTAAAAACAAGAAGAGATTACTCTGTCGAACATCTCTGGACTTGAGTGTGCGCTTACAATATTGTGTGATGAGGTCATCATATAACTTTGTGATAAGTAGAAATCTGAGCTCGAAAGTTAGAAAAACCTTCAATATCGAACTCCTGTTAACAATATATGAAGTCATAGAGAAGCACAAGAGATGCTGCAAATTCATTTCTTCTCCTAACTTGAGTGTTTGCACTATGTAATCAAGTTTCGTGATATTTTGATCAATAAGATCGGAAAAAATAAATATGTTTATACGTATTTACACTCCAGAATTATTCTAACTTCAGGTAGAACTTAACACGTTTCTATAGTAACAGTTTTAGTTCAATAAATAGATCACCTTTATCCAAAGTAGCAATTTCAATTCCTGAATTAGATAAACTTTTAACATATTATATAGAAGAAATAAGAAGTTAACCCGTCCCTGCGGTAACGGATTCTGTTCAGGTGTTAACCAATCTGTATCATTATAACAGTTTCAGCACAAGTAATATTCAATCTTTTTCTGAAATTTTTCTAATATATAATAATAATATTTTCCTAAATCTATACTTTTGGTCAAGCACTTTCGTATTATTTTTACCATACATGTACCCTAATATCTTGGACGGAGGGGGGAGTTATTCTCCAAGCAAGAAAAAGATTGGTTCTTCTTTGAAAGCCCTAATAAAACCAATGTGTTGACATCAGCTGAAGTCTGTAGAAAGTAAGTTTAATCGTCATCGTTTGTGGCATAGAGGGCAACAAGAAGAAGAAATATTTTGTCACAAAACGGTGGTGATCTTCAAGCCTCACGAAATTTATCTTCACATAAAATAAGTCTGCTTAGCCGGACCCAAAACCTGACAACAGTTCTTTGTCGTGCAGACGAAGCGTGAGCTATAGATCGGTGGTTTGTTTGATATAACATTATATCACAATAAATCTGACCATAGCTTTTAATAAACCTTGCTGTACTGGTCCTTTATTACAGATCTACACTACGAAGAACCTAATAACTCGACCACACACCTCGTGTGCTGAATGCCTCAGCCGACGAGGCCTTTCGCACATTACCAGAGCTCATCAGGTCAGCTGGGTATGCAACACACTCGTTGAAGCGTTCTTTTTTATCAGTCATTTATAATATATAAATTATTATGATATATAAGGTCTTATGTCGGAGATACGTAATCATTAGATCTCTGGTTTATGTAACACTACATCAGTATATATGTATATCCACACATGTCTTTTGGCTACAAACAATAACTTTCCCAATATATATCTTCTGGCTTGAAACAGTAGCTTTCTGTATGTATAGGAACAAAACCAAGGTAAGGGCGGCTTTCGCCACTGATCTTTGCGTTCGTGGATTCTCGCCCATTGGATGACGCTGCACTTTTTTTAACACGGCTGGAGTATGACTTGTTGCAGGTATCTTTCTGGACGATCGATCTTTGTACCCCAAGTTCGTCCTTATTTCTTTGTTTTCGAATGACATTAAGTTCAAGGGATATTCTCATTTTGGAGGTCATGAATCCTGATCTAAACACATCTTTACGATCTGGGGGTATGAATATTTTGTGTCAGAAATAGCTGTTACATACTCTTCCAAAAGCGATCAATTTCCGGTGGTATAACACTAAATACGAAACGCTAATGTCAAAATGTATTTCTGATACATTCCATTCCACCGCAACTTTATATCGGCTGTGGTTGTCACGTTATTTGCTGACTTACATATTCAAAATATTTTAATATAATTTACTCAATCCTCCGTATTCTCAAATATGTTATTAACTACTATAGCGTTTTTTTCTATTCATTATTCTAATTGATTTTAACCAGTCTTTTTTTTTTTGTATATATATATTTTATATTCAAAGTAACCTCAATAGTTTATATAGCGTATTAAACAAACAATGGGCTTATCTTTCTATTTTGTATACCTTAAGAGTTAAGATTTTCTATTTATTTAACAGTCTACTTACGTTTTGTAATGTGTGTATGGAGAGGATAAGAACTATTATTTTAAACTAAATTTTAAACGTTTTGATAAAATATCTACGCTTAATTTTATCAAATTTATTTTTTATTTATAGATTTGTTTTCGTACATCTAGTCAAATATTTTATCTTCTGTCTGATAGGAAAATTGGAGGGCAAACATATTCTTATATTCAACTTAAGTGGAATCCATCCCACTGAACGTATACTTAATGGAGAACTTCATATACCAAGAAGATGGAAAATCAAATATGGTAAACACCAAAAACAAGACTCCACTGTGTACCATTTAGTGCTGATAGACTACAGTAAGACAACGGTTACCGTTCTCGAGAAGCTGACTATGGACCATCAAGGACAAGGTTGGCAGAATTATGACGTCACAAAGCCAATAACAGCATGTCATGAGAAAAAAACGTGTGGGAGTGTATTTGCTATGAAACTAGAAGTCCGTCGAAGTAGAGGCAAATATAAGACTGTGAACATATGGAGGATTATACGCAAAACCTCCAAACCATTTCTCATAATATTTTCTGAAGATGACAAAAGGAACGAAACAATCGAAGACTTAGACGAAAGATTTTTATTTTATGACAACTTGAAAAAGAGTAATATGATGTCTCTTTCTTACCAGGAAACGAAGCAGCAGCTGCTCAATCGTTCGAAACGATCTACATGGGACAATGAACTTCCCATTGACCCAATACATACAAACAAAATTCCAGACCCAAATGTTAATGCTTTTCATTCTCACACAGAAACCCAAAAACGTGACCCAAGTCTTATTCCTTACCCAGAGGAAACCAATTACTGGAAGTCATTTGGAAAATCTAAGGGTTTCAAGCGAAGAAACAGAAAGAAACGCAGAAGAAAAAACAGAAAATTGCCCCACTTCCTCCATCCCAAAGGTGAACAAATCCATGAAAATGACGCTTCCCTTCATAACAAGTATGGAACTTTTTCAGACCTATGTCGACGAAGAAAGCTAAGAGTAAACTTTGCTGATATTGGCTGGAGTAGATGGATCATTGCCCCAACCTCACTGGAGGTCCACTTTTGTTCTGGCCATTGTCCATTTCCTCTAACGAAGGTAAGTTGTGTATTAGATAAGTATTAATTTTAAGATTTTCTCACGACAAGATAATTAATCTTATGTCGGTTAACTGGTTAATACATTCCTTACGTCATGATAATCATTCTTAAGTTGATATAACTGGCTGTTGCATCCATCAAGAGTTTAGTGAGGTTAGGATCCTCTTATTTTATCACCTTTACAACTCTCACAAATAGCTAGACATTGCAGACAGTTTTGACCTTAGGCTACAACAGGCGAGTAACAGACAGATTAAAAGTAAATTTAAGAAAATTGTTTTTGGGGTTGTTTTTTTCTAAAGATAAAGGTTGAGTTATTGTGAATTACTAGATCTACGCTTCATTAGACTTAAAAACAGAGGGAAACTACTCAAAACACCGATTATGCTTGTGGTTTCTGATGTGACAGGAAGTGGCCTGCAATAAGTTTCTTCAAGTCATAATCTTTAAGACGAACAAAAAGCATAAAATGGTGTATTCTTGTGTCATACCTGTCAGTCTTTTTACAAATGAAATATGCGTTTCTAATAGAGTAAAACAAAGTCATGAAACGAATATGCACCACAGCACGTAGATTGAACTAAAACTGATATCAAATTGGAACCCAATCCAGCAAAAAGAGCTTTGAACGTTAACTGGACATTCATAATGTAATATTACGTTTAAACATTTTCAACACAGAAATATCAAATTCACGTTACTTAGGCATGTACTCCAATATCCATTGTTTAGGTTTAAAACTTCTTTTAGAAAATGTATTATCCCAAATTTATGCTTGCCCTGAATCTGCTGGCAATATACTTTTACACAGTTCGTACCACAGAGTGAAAGCTAATCTTGAATATGTTAGCAAAACATTCTTACAGAGTTAATAATACAGAATGTGGATGTGCCCATTCTGCTAGTAATTTACACATTCATGGAATTCATCATAAAGAATGAGGACTTGTCTGACTCTGTCAGTTGTGTGCTGTCACATAAGTTTGTTATACAGAATGGAGACTTGCCTGACTCTGTCAGTTATGTACTGACACAACAGTTTGTCATACAGAATGAGGACTTGCCTGACTTTGTCAGTTGTGTACTGTCACAAAGTTTAGAAAAGCGGTTTCTTTTATCTCGGCACATAGTCAATAAAAATATTGGTGCAAGCGACTACAGTTTTTGTTGACGATGTATTTTAAATTCCTAAGCTTTTAGCTGAAGAGTTTGTCTGAAAATGATGTTTAGCAGTTTTAGTTTGTCACTAATAATGATTATTGAGTTTTTCACTGAAGGGGTTATCTGATAGTTCTGTTTATCAGTGTTATATTTGTCATTTGTCACTGAGTAAGTCAGTAATGATAGTGATATTCTTGTCTATCATTTTATATATTTGTCATTGAAGGTGCTAACACTAAATATTTAAAAAAAAGTGTTGTTTTTTCTTTATGAAACTATTATTTCTTTGGAATTAACATATCTTAATTTATTTTTTTGATAGAATGGGGAAAAATATTGTATTATCATCTTGTACTTCAACAGCATTGTCAGTTATTTGTTAGAAGTAATCCGTTCTTGTGTATAATACACTAGCGTATAACCTGTCAAAAATGACGGAGCAAGTACTACCACAACCACTCCATAGTATATATACCCTAACCTCACGTTTCAAAGCTAACAGAAATAAATACATTTTGCGAAATTAAGCTTGACCAACGAAAAGGCAGAAAGTACAGTCGAGGCAGTAAAACGTCGTTAAATTCTTTTGTGAGTCAATCAAAATTAAGATCATTCACGAAATGAATTTGTGGCGTATCCGTAGAATAATTATTGGTAAAAATCAGTTAGATTAACAATTTCTAATATATAGAAAAACCAGTGCGTTTTGGTAACACTACATTCCAACAATGGCTTTTATGTCATGTTGCTTAGCAACAAAAGTGTAACCTAATATTGTTGTTAGCTATGTACTGCAAGTATAAAATGAAATGTATAGACAACAAAATTGGAAAAATATTTGTTGATTTCTTAATTTAGTCTCCGTTGATTAAATAAATTTCTTTTTTATGAAATACTTTGGTGATATAACAATAAATAGCTTAATTCAGAAACGATTTAAGTTTAAAGTTGAATCGATATTTTTACTTTCATAATAAGTTTCATGCACTTGGCTCTAGGCTAAGTGATCTCACACCGTGTCTTTACCTTAGGCTTATTATACTAACACTCACTACACTTATAAGGTTTCACAGCACACACACCCTTCCGGCCCTTTTCCATTCCCGTCACTAAAATCGTAATGGGCAGACAGTAATAAAACTATTCTATCTGGATAAATACATCTTGGCTTTTATGACTCCTCCTATTTCGAGAAATCTGGTGTGCCGTGACGTGACACACACTGGCTATTATATGGGTTAGATAGTACTTCTACAGTGGCTTTTCAATTTTATTTATCAATATAATAAGTCCTGCCACTAGAATTACGACTCACGGAATTATTACGCGGGAAGATCTTTTTACTTGCACGTAAATATTAGAATTATACATTATTTTCAAATAAAGCATTGCAAAAATAAAAAAATAAAAACTAAATTGTGTTTTTCAGTTACATATTGAAATTCCTTTGGTGATGTTGTTAAACTCAGGAAAGTGGATCTTGTGTTTGTTGCCTTATCCTAATGTTTAAAACTTTCAGTCCAACATTTTACGGGCGATTTCAAAATATTTTAAGGGTGGGTGAATAAGAAGCAGATCTGTAAAGATTTCATGAACTTCTAAGACACCAAATAATTTAATAATTACTTTATTGTTGTTGTTAGTGAAGTATGAATGTGATATACACATTCAGAATATTGGTGTTTATTGGATATATGCTAAATTTGGATAAACATTGTCTATTAAAATATGAGCTTCTCACATAAAGAAAAGTTTTTTATAACTCGAGTGTGTTTTATGATTAGTAATATAAATCATATCAATCATTTTGAAATAGTTTAAATTCTCTACGTTTTTTTCTATAACGAATTAATGTTATATATTATTATACTGATATTATTTCAGTGGCTTCTTGAAAAGGGGACACTCTTAAGACTCGCCAATTAATAACAAGTCCACCCTTACTGTTGGTTCCTTTTCCCACCCTATGATGTCATACGTTTCTTGGAGGTTATGACCTTCAGAACAAAATATGTGCGAAATTAGTTAGTCCTACAGCTAAGTAAAAAAGAAAAGAAAAAAAAAGTCGGTATTGCTTTCTAAAATGTATAGTGTCTTAAGTAATTTAATAAAAATTAATTCCAACCATATGGTTGTGTTTAAAACGTTACATTTTACGCAGAAAGACCCGCGTTAACAGAGTAATGTACCAGAACACTGACAAGTTAATCCGCCAGAACACTGACAGGTTAATCAGTCTTTCCTTTCTACAACCAGCATCAGTTGACGATCTTTCTGACTGTTGTACTCTGATACTTTATAAAAACAACTGAAACACGATGAAGCTAATTGAAATTAGTAACGTTTTCTTTATCTTTCTTAAAATCTCTTTATTCTTCTTGTTTTTAGACACAAAACAGCGCGCTAAAAACATCATGCAATGAGTACCTTTTGTTACGTTCCTATGCTTTCCATTCTCCGCTCTTCAGTTGGTACCATGTCTTACTTCTTAATAAACGAGTCGTCTACAGACTCGCCACAACCCAGGAATAACAAAAATGGCAACACAACTTCATTTACAGTATGTACAATTCTTGTTCATGCGGTCTGAGTACAAAGAGAACAATACACAAAACCAGCTTAGCCAGGGAATACACCTTACTTAATTCCTGATGTCGTTGGATCTTCTTACATGGTAGCTGTTAGGAAATTAGCTCCACCTTTTTCGTTCCGTCATAGTTAGTTATAAGACTATTATTTGTAACTTCCTGCAAATATTCAGCCCTGCTAATACCTCGTGAGGCCTAACACTAGACTCTCTTGTTTTTACATACAACGGAAACTAAACAGTCTATCTTTAAAATTCACCTCTCTCTCTCTCTCCTCCCGCCAACATCACTATCTCATTCTTCTATATCAAATTCACGTATTTCGGTTTACTTTTCCAACCAATCATAATTTCATGATTCCTCGCTTCGTGTTGCTATCACGTTACCTAATATAGGACTGTCCAACACATAGAACTAACGCTAATAATTACATAATGGCTTCGTTATGTTTACAAACACTATCTTCTTACATTTACCACATATGACAAAGGTTATTTCATAACATAGGAAGTATTCCATCAACAACATTTTTGTCAACAAACAATATTTTGTAACATTTATACATATAACAAAATATTGTTCTTAACACCTTGATTTTGTATAACCTGTTGTTGTCCTTTTCAAATATTGGTATAAATCATATTATTTTTAATTCTCTCTTTTTATTGTTTTCAGACCCATAGCTCTACAACTGGTAATTTGTACTCTGATCACCACGAGTATTGAACGTTAATTTGTAGCGTTATAAGTCCTCAAGTTTACGGCTGAGCCACATGGTTCATTTTTGATGCATTACTCGTATGAATTCTAACATAAGGAAACAAACAACAGTAGAGCTTAAATGAAGACAAATAAATTATAAAGATACTAATAACGGTAATACAAAGTTTGTCTAATGAATCAATAGATAGAAAATACTTTTTAATCTTTCTTCCAGAATTTTCGGCCGTCAAATCATGCTACAATCCAGAGTATTGTGAACGCTATTGGGTTGAATCCAGGTGTCCCTGCACCCTGTTGTGTCCCCGACTCCCTTTCTTCAGTTACTCTTCTTTACTTTGATGAAGACGAAAATGTTGTGTTGAAAAACTACCCTAACATGTCAGTACAAAATTGTGCCTGTCGTTGATTGTGGCTCCATCTGTTGGAACGTCAAGTGTTTTGCACAATGTTCATAGTGAATCTATTATAGGGTAAAATTTCTACTATTTCGTTTCTTTAAAGAAAGAAATACAAAGTTTAGGCTAGAAATCAAACCGGGTAAATATACATTTGTGCTTCCAAGTAAGTTTTAAGATTGCAATGGTCTTATTCTCTTTGTTATTAGTAGGTTTAATGACGTCAAAACTATACTAAAATATACGTCACTCAAGTGAATTTTATTGAACCTTGACAGCATAGATTTCAAGACAGATGTTTATAACCAAGTGGATACACAATATTTTCATGTAAAGTACATAGGTTTATAAATATTGTGTCGATATAATTTATTATATGTGTACTTACTTCAGAGATCTAACAGGACAATGTCATGTATACATTTGGCAAGAGCGTTAACTAAAACATATCATGACTTTCTATAATTTACTTTAAGTTCCAAATAAACAATATCGTGTATAACATTTAACTTAGACTTTCAAATGACCAATGTCGTGCGTAACTAATATGTGAAGGTTTCAACTGAACAATAGCATGTAATATTTACCTAAGAGTACTTACTGAATAATATCATGTATAATTCTTAATTTACAGCTGTATCTCAACAATTCAACTTTAATATTAGCTGAAAGTTTTTACAGTGTAATGTAATATTTCACTGCAAGTTCTTACTGAAGAATATCGTGTATAATTCTTAATTGAGAGCTTTATCTCAACAATAGTAATTGTAATCTTCTCTGAGAGTTTTAAATGAACAATGTCATACATAACAAGACAATATCCAACGTAAAATTTAGCTAAAAATCCGATTAAACAATGTCAAAGTAATGCCTACTTAATAAGGTTAAAAATACGTTGTACGTAATTTATTGAACAATTAGTATCTAGTATTTCCTGGTTACTTAAGAACACGATTGTTGATCCCACTAAAAGGTAAAACAACACGTAGAAATAAACTTATAGTGCTGATTCGTATAATTACTTCTTACTAGGAGTAACTAATCTATATTAATCAATTAGTTGTTCCTAATTATTGAACCTTGTTTATGTGAGTAAATTATATTTACGTCTGATCTGATCTGAGTAATGTCCGCCACTTCCTTAGAAAATTAAAAAATTACTACGAGGCCAGAAAGTTATTATCAAACTTTAATAGGTAGAAAAACTCACAAGGATGAAAGGTTAATTTATATCAATGTTTATGTAAAAACCATTGTATATTTCAAAGATTCCCCATAAGCGAATGCTATCGTTGAAAATACTAGAACGTGATCCATTTACCAGTTGTTTACAATGCGTGCAGAAATACAAACTGAGAAATATATTTATATATATATATAAACTTCCTACACAGCAATTTACAAAACTGAAAATTAGTTATACACAATATCAACCTAGAGTATAAGCGTCATAACCCTAGTTCTGAAGCTACCTTATTGTTGCTATGTACTAATGGAGTTTAAAGTTAAGCCTATTCTTTTATTTACGCTAACGGAGTCTAAAGATAAGCCTATTACTTTATGTACGCTAACGCAGTCTAAAGTAAACTTGTTGTTTTTTGTACACTAAATTAGGTTTAACGTTTTCTTTATATCAATGGAGGCTAAAGTAGGATTATTGTTTTCTGTTCATTAATGGAGATTAAAGCAGGCTTAGTATTTTTTGTACACTAATGAAGTCTAAAGCAGGCTTAGTGTTTTCTGTACATTAATGAAGTCTAAAACAGGCTTAACGTTTTCTGTACACTAACAGTCTAGAGCATGTTTAATGTTTTCTCTACACTAATGGAGGCTAAAGCAGGATGGTGGAGATTGGAGACTAATGAGTGGTGTAAATGCCTTTTCGTAGCTAGTGAAGCATGATTATACTTGTCATAAGACATTAATATAATTAATTATAACCATAGTTCGCCAGCTTAGAAAAGACATTCACTCTATAGCAAATGTTGTTTTAACAAATAATTCATATAAGAAATAGTGTTTCGATTACTCCTGTGGTTAGTACTGTGGTCTGATGAGCCCTGTATTTAATGAAATCCATAGTCGGCAATGGCTATGGCTGACGTAGTTTAGTTCAAATACTATTATACAGTCTTTTTTTCTTCAAAAACACTCTAAACCCTAAGGTACTAGTTAGAAAAAGTAACCCGAAAAAATTAACATGTGTAATACTAATGTCTTAAGAAAAGTCAAGTATTATTGATAGTTAAGTCGTATTTTTAGAAGAACTTTGTAGACTGTTGAAGACGTATTTTTTGCGAAACTTTGTACATTGTTGAAGCCAGCTTTTTCTTTGAGCGATGTGAATCGTTGAAATCCTAGTAAATCGTTTTATTTCACTGAAGTAATGTTTCTCATAAAGCTCTGTAGCCAGCTGAAATATTAATTTTACGCTATCCTTTAAATCTTGATGAAATACTTTGACAAGGGTATTAGCGATAGTTTAATTCGTATTTTTAGATAACGTTGTAGATTATTAAAGTCACATTTGTATTAGAAAATTTTAGACTGTCAAAGTAACATTTCTAACAGTGTTCTAGACTATGAGATCACAATTTTCATAGAGTTTTGTAAAATGTTACGGTCGCATTTATTATAGAGTTTTGTAAAATTTTAAAGTCACATTTCTTATAGTTTTGTAAAATGTTAAACTCACATTTCCGATAGAGCTTTGTAAAATCTTAAATTAACATTCGTATTGGAGTATTTTAGATTTTAATAACAATTCCAGCAGAGGGCTCTAGATTACTGACGTCACATTTCTAACATAACTTTGAGTTTAAAGTCACAGTTGTATTAGAGTATTTTAAATTGTTAAAGCAGTGTATTCTAAACTGTTGAGGTCACATTTCTAATAAAGCTTAGTAAGCAGCCATGAAGGTAAATTCATGGCAGAAGGTTGGTCGTCATCATTTAAACAGTATGCCAATCTCTTTACTTCCACTAACACTGTAGCATAAATTGTCATCTAATACGTTTGCTTTATGGTGATGATATTAAAAAATTAAACTTTCTATGTCATTCAAACATAAAGTGTGATCACAAAGATGCTCCACAATTCAAGATATTCGTGAAATGTTTGATCATTCGAATTTATTATCTGGTTTTATTTATTAAATCGTAGTTTATAAAACACTACTTAAAATTTGAAGTTCTTTAATACCAGATGTTTAGTGTTTAGAATTGTTAACGTATCCGTAAAAATTGATGCTGTTTCCAGATTATATCAAGCGTAAGAAAAGTTGTTTACTAGAATTCAACATATGTTTTTGTTTACATGTTGGCTGCACGCTGTTAAGTAAAATTGCAAATAGATGACGCTTTGACATTCAGACAAATGGGTGGTTTTTGAGTAATTCAAAAATCGGAAAGTTAAAGAAGACCAATATATAGCCAATTGGAAATAATATTACTGACAATTTTCATCTCAATTGGTGCTTATCACATGTGAAACATAACGCAATATACTGATGTGTGTAAAAATTTCATTTCCAATAAATACTAGACTGTGTATCTCTACCTCGACCTATATAAAACTGTTACGTATTATTCCTAGAATGATGAAACTTGAAGACAGGGTTAATGGGGTTAAACTTGAAGGTCGGTACTCACCTACGCAGGAAAGTAACTTTGATCCTGTTAAAATCACAAATAATATTCAACATTAAACTGGTACACAATTAAAAACACTTTATTTAGGCCTATCTATGGCCTTCAAAAAGTTGACGACTCATTAAGCTTTAGGTTATGATGAAAGTAAGTTTGATCCTATTGCTTCAAAGTTGATGACGACCCAAGTTGGAATTACAGAGACAAGTTTCAAGTCCTGTTGCTTACTCATTAAGCTTTAGGTTATGATGAAAGTAACTTTGATCCTGTTGCTTCAAAGTTGATGACGACCCAAGTTGGAATTACAGAGACAAGTTTCAAGTCCTGTTGCTTACTCATTAAGCTTTAGGTTATGATGAATGATAAGTTATATATTACCATTCACATTTTTAACTTAAGAGTGTTGAAAATTTAAGTTAAGATTTTCTTAAGGAAATCAAAAACCATTATTAACACTGTGTTGCCGGTTTGTTATTTGTTTAAGGCATCTTAAACTTTACGTGGACTTTTGTTTTATTTGACAGTAATGTAAATATTTGTGTTTTTATGGTTGCATTGTAACAAGTCTTAATAAAAGGAAAACTACTGTGGTTCATTCTGGTGTGGATTTTTCTAGCAATTAATAAATGTTACTTCATAACATTAAAAAGACCAATTTTAATAAGTTACTTGTCAGATAAGCCGATAGGTGGTAGCAGCGTCCTAATGCTTATTATATATAAGCATAGATATTTATTGAGTCCCAAATTCTAAACAACCGTAGATGACTTCACTACTTATTTTTTTTATATAAAATGCCAAGAAAACGTATGTGTTATTTGTAATGATAAAGCTGGATAGCCTCACATGATCTGTCATTGTCTGTATAGAATCAAAAAAGAGCTAAATTTTTACTAAGAACACGTTGTTGTTTTTTCCACAAAACAATATACTTATGAAACTGTTATTTCCTGATAAATTGGAAGAGTCGACTAATTTCAACAGTTCATTCATATTCATAGGCGGAGAAACCTGGGAGAGGCACGCACCTCTCAACTTCTAACCGGTAAGTACCCCTTTGAATGGAGAATAAAAACTAGTATATAATTATCAAGGAAAGTCACTTTCAACATAGCAGAAAAGGTCCCCCAATAGTCCGTATTCCCCCACTAATTCAAATTTGTTCCGCTGCCTGTGTTCATATTTACACTTTCGTTACACAACATGCGTGAATTCATACACACTGATTTAGAAAGAACTTTTAAAAGTCATTCCATAAGATGCTGTTTTCCTCATACTCTTTTGTCGTCTAACAGTATACTTTCCTCATACTCTTTTGTCGTCTAACAGTATACTTTCCTCATACTCTTTTGTCGTCTAACAGTATACTTTCCTCATACTCTTTTGTCGTCTAACAGTATACTTTCCTCATACTCTTTTGTCGTCTAACAGTATACTTTCCTCATACTCTTTTGTCGTCTAGCAGTATACTTTCCTCATACTCTTTTGTCGTCTAACAGTATACTTTCCTCATACTCTTTTGTCGTCTAACAGTATACTTTCCTCATCGAATAAAATCTCTACTGAGTGCGGACATTCTCCTACTCCCATGTCTTCTAACAATGTGCTCTATTTATTATAGAAATACCTGGTTACTTTCTGACATGTTCTACCTATAATAGCATACTTTCTTTGTTACCCAAAGTCTTGACTGGAGTCCATTGTTTAATACGACATGTTAGAACCATGACAGGCGTCCATTGCTTAATAAGACAAGTTAGAATCACGACAGTCAACCACTACTTAAAAAGACATGTAAGAATCCTTACTAGCGTCCAATATTTAATAAGACAAGTTAAAATCACGACAGGCGTCCACCACTTAATAAAACATATTAGAATTCTTACTAGCGTTCATTATTTAATAAGACATGTTAGAATCATAATAGGCGTCCATTGCTTAACAAGACATGTTAGAATCATGACATTTTCATAAAACTTAACTCCGTTGCAAGTCCAGGCGTTACGAATCCGCTGCGGTCATACGATAGCATCCACTTGTCTCTAGACTCCAGAAGACAAAGAAGGAGGCATTTCTTTTCGGTTTATTCTGACCACCTGTCACAACATTTAACCAGCCTAGCAGCAAAGTTTTCTCACTATAAAAACCAAAACTTTGATGATTATTCTTGTAGCCTGTCATCGTGTGTTTTTTCTTTATAATATATGGAGTCCTGGCACATTCTTCTTTTACTTGTCACATGCTCTTATTCAAATGAAAATCAGATAGTTTCATCCAATAAGACACAAGCATGTATATACATTGGAGTAACGTTAAAGATTAAAAAAGTTTATAGTGATTTAGTTTCTCGTAATAAATGTCCATTTCTACACTCAACACAAAGTATTTATTAACATTTCATTTTGGTGTCTTGATATTATAAGTACGTAAAATTGAATTCAACAAACACTTTACCAATAAAACAATGTGTACTAAAATGTGTGTGTGTGTGTTATTTATATCTGTTTTCCTTCCTATGGCAGTTCTTAACTTTAGTAATGACGATGACGGTCATAGGCGAGTTTGGACAGATCATTTTGATGGTGTAGTCAAACGGGCTAAGGTTTCTGATAGCGATAATCTGTCTATTGTGGTCCTCTTGACTGCTGTTTGTCTGGAGGCGTTTGTTGTTTACGCGAGATTAATTTGATCAGGGACCAAGAGACTTGAAACTGACAGGAAGAACATTTTTCCATGCTTGTCTAACATTCAGCTTCCAGCATCGAGTTAATCCACGGCGACCATAGAGTCTAGACAAAAATTAAAGATATTGGAGAAAAGATGACATTTCTAATGTCTCCTAACAGACTGTTTCATTGCTTGAGTTATAACAAATGCCCTCCAGGGTCCATAGGAAAGGCAGTTTGGCGATGAGGCATAAACAGAAGTTTGATAAGTGTACACAGTTCCTTGATTTCCGTACAAAATCGTTTGATTACTGCTGACTTTCTCAATTCCCAATGCGAAAATCTGTCGTTTTAGAAGCGTGTATTTACAAAACGAATCGTTACATGTAACTTTCAATTAAGGAAGAAACTCTCTTTAAAACCGTGACCAAAGAATTTGTTACATGTTAAACAATGTCCATGTCAAGCACATGTCAGCTTGACTCCCAATAGAAATCAGACACTAATGTTAGCATGTGGATCTTAAAAGAAACCAAAACTTTCAGCAAATGTCACAGAATGAAACTGACGCACATCAAACACCACCGATTCACCAACTTAAAAAGTATCGAGAAATTACTGAAAGAAAAAAACAATTAATAGCTTTGTACTTCAAGGAAACTTTAAAATGATACGTGGTCAAATACAAGATCCATTTTTATTTCACAGATTGTTCTTAAATATCAGTCAAATGTTTCAAATAGTGTTAAGAGTTAATTTCGTTGACATTTTATAAGTAGAAAAGACTGAAACCCTTTCAGCAGTTTAATAAGTTTAATACTTGCTTTTTTACTTTAGTATTTTCATAATTTCTACATGTTTATAGGAAGGCAACGTTAAAACATTTCCATCAGTTTTAGATATTTATACGTATTAAAGACCGGGACATTTCTATTAGTTGTATACGTGCTTATAAGAAGAAAAGACTGAGATATTTTAATCAGTTCTACATTTATATAAGTGGAAAAGATTGAGGATCTCATATCAGTTCAACATGATTAATTGCTTCAACAATTCAATACATATAAAATAAGAAAGAAAGCAGGAGGCATTTGCATGAGTTCTAAATATAAATAGGATAGTTTGAAATAATCACATATATACTTGCTTATATAAATGAGAACATTAAGGTATTTTGATCAGATCTATATATTTCGAAGAAGGAAAGATTAAGATACTTTAATCATAATCATTTCTACATGTTTATAAGCAGGAAAGACTTGGAAATTTTCGTCAGGTTTACGTATTTACAAGCAACGAAAAGCAGATATTCTAGGTGTTTACAGGTACCAATAATTCAAACATTTTCATCACATTTACCTGTGTACAAATAGGAAAGACAGATATTTTATTAAGTTCTTCATGCATCAGTATCAAAAACAAAACGGTGTCAGTGACAAACCTGTACGTTCAGTTTGCTGAGAGTTCATCAGAAAACCAATATCTTAACGAGGTAATCTATAAGCATAAACTGAACAATTCGTATGGACCAAATAATGATAAGTCCAATTAATTTTCAAAAATTGAACAATCTTAACAATGGCAAGCCAAACTAATTTTCAAATATCAAAGAACCCCTACCGATCAATCAATAAGAAGTCAAACTAATTTTCGAAACCTGAACAACCCCTACTGGCAAAACAATTATAAATCAAGCTGAGTTCAAAGATTGAACAATTCCTACCAACCGTACAATGATAAGTCAAACTAATTTTCAAAATCTGAACAATTTCTACCCCCCCCCCACCCAGTGGCACAGCAGTATGTGGACTTGCAGCACTATAACCCGAGTTTCGATATCTGTGGTGGGTAGAGCACAAATAGCCCATTGTATAGCTTTGTGATTAACTTCAAAACAAACAAACAATTCCTACCGACTAAACAACAAGAAGTCGAAATCAGTTTTCAAAAACTCAACAGCCCCTACCGACTGAACAATGACAAGTCAAATTAATTTTCAGGTAGATTATTTACAAGACGATAAAATAAAGGCAAACAAGTAGAAATTTATTTTTAATTTGAAGCCAGATTTACAAGGGCTAAGTGTTTTCTCTTACTGTCATAAAGAGTGAGTACTTTATACGATTTTATTTACTACTATAAAGGGCAGCTGTTTCTTCTAACTTACCTATTATCACAATAGGTAAATGTTTACTTTTGACTTTACTTGTGAGTGATTTCTTGAGACTTTATCTTCTAATATAAAGAGTGGGTGTCTTCTTGTGATATTATTATCACCGTGATTCGCTTTCTACGTTTCGTTTGAAAATTTTTCTTATGTATATTTACCCAACCATGGAATATTGTAACGAAAAATAAGTGTTTACAATAAGGATAACAGCACTTTATCACCCGAAACGCTTGGTAAATAGCATTTATTTTAACACGTTTTCCTCATTTTATAGATCTGCTTTTTTTTACTTGAGTTTCCATTTCATATGGTTGAAGCTCCTGAATTTTATTCTAAACGTTCAATGCAGATACAAATTTTCTAATGAAACATCTGTAGTAATTCTATATTTGCTTTTAATGAAACATCGAGGTGAAATACTCAATTTTTGGGTTTTATTCGAAATTTATAAAAAATAAGATACGTTTTGTAATTCTAGTTTACAAGTAATGGGATTTTATGGGATAATTTTACATTTGTTATTAATAAAGTATTTTGGCGTAATTGTATTTTTATCATTAATGAAATATGCTGGAGTCACTCAGGACTCTCCGAGTGCAACTAGCAACACTAGCGTAACTTCCAGCCAAATATAGACTATACTCATAATTTAACCATCAACAAAAGAATGATACTGTCAGTCACAAAGTCGTATAATTACTGTTGTAGTCTTCTCTCGTTGACGCTGTTGTCTCTCTGGGATCAAGAAGATAAACTTGCTTGTCCGACAATTCTTCTGAATGATGAATAGGTTAATCCATGTAAAAATAAATAATAGTAGTAAACAATTGGTGTTAAATAACAAAATAATATAGTGTTAAAAATCCTTACCTAATTCTGACGTGTAGTGATTTAAATAAAAATTGATTTAAAATTCACTTCCCCAACTGAATCCAATTCACACCGAAACACTTATTTATCATTCTCTCTCTCTCTACGTATCCAGTCAACCTTAAGATCTTAAGAACCTTAAGGTACTGAATATAGCAGATATGATATTAAAAATCAGTTAATAGTCGTACCTTTACAAGGAACATAGGGCCGACTTCGAGTAGCACGGGCAGAGGAGAATGTTGACACATCCCCCTTTCATCCTTCTCAGATTAATCCCCGCCTAATAAATAGGTATAATCATACATCATGACGAGGGTCAGTCTCGAAATCGCGACCATCCGACTATGAGTCCAAAGCACGAAGCCAATGAGCCACGCTGCCCCTAGACATCACCTGGTTGATACATATCTAATTGTACACTCTTTTTAAATTAAACTCCAAAGTTCTTATAATATCATAATTCTTACTTAATTTTGATAAACGTATTAGCACAAACGATCACATATAAAGTATATAATTCTTACTTAGTTTTAAAGGGAAACAGTAAAGTTTATAATTGGTAAAAACTATTTTAGAAACAAAAAAAAACACATTAGAGTAAACAGATGATCTTCATTTTTATAAGACAGTTTCTCACCTTACAGGTCATCTTCAGTTTTTATAAGACAGTTGGTTTCTCACCTTGCAAGTCATCTTTAGTTTTGTTAACACAGTTGGTTTCTCACATTGCAAGTCATCTTTAGTTTTTCTAACACAGTTGGTTTCTCACATTGCAAGTAATTTTTATAACACAGTTGGCTTCTCACCTTGCAAGTCATTTTCAATTTTATTAACACAGTTACCTTCTCGTTACAATAGTTTTTTCTTGGTTTTCTTTTGGTCTACATATAGTTTGGCAAGCGTGACGTAATATGTAGCAGCTTCACTAAGTCGAAGATCCCTTATTAATAAATACAAAACCTAATGCTTTTATAAGACATACTTGTGCTGTTTCTCCGCATGGACAAATGGTACGACAACCAACTGCCTCATTATCATCAGCAGAATATTATGTAATACATTTCTAAATATTTTTATAAAAATATTTTAAAAATCTGGCTTATTGCCTCTCGTATTTCTATGTCTATGTGTTAACCAAATCACTGAAGTCGTTAAGATCTGAAAAATATGTGACCTGATTAATTTACTTATGCTTTCATTTATTAGAAAAATGACTATATTTTATTATTTATGATATACAATTATGTGTTTAAACTAACCATCACAAATAAACTTGAATGTATCTATTAGAATATTAAGGTGAAACACAACTCCGAAGTCCATGCTGAGAAGAACTGTTGACTTCAACAGGACCAACCTGCAATTCGAAATTTAGTAATCAGCTTCAAGCTTTCACACAGTAAAGAAACTACCAAAAAAGAAAAGAGCTACAATATTGGATCAGATTTGATACATTGGTTCTTTTAAAGTATTTTTGAAGTTTTGAAGAGTAAATTTTCATTGTAAACGTATAATATATCAAATTTCACTATAATGAACAAGTACGGAACACGACTGTTTCGTTCGTTTGTTTGTTTTTGAATTTCACGCAAAGCTACACGATGGCTATCTGCGCCAGCCGTCCCTAATTTAGCAGTGAAAGACTAGAGGGAAGGCAGCTAGTCATCACCACCCACCGCCAACTATTGGGCTACTATTTTACCAACGAATAGTGAGATTGACCGTCACATATAACACCCCACGGCTGAAAGGGCGAGCATGTTTGGTGGGACAGGGATTCGAACCTGACTGTTTCGAAGTGCGATGACATTATTCTTTAGGTTAGTCCAAATGGAAAAATGAAGATATAATAAATATCCTTTGTTCGTGATTAAGTGTGTACTGAACAATAACATTTATTTGTAAATATTTAGAAAACTAATTATATTAGTATTTGTAAAAAAAAAAAAACATATTTTGAAAAGGGGAAAATTTCCCAAAAGTTAGTAGAAAGTCTGAATCATAAATTAAACCAGATTGTAAATATGGTAGAGGAAGTGATTATTAATCGTAAGTTGAAACGTAAATAAATGAATAAAATCAGATATTAAACTAAGCCGAATAGGGCGTGTTTCGAAGACTAAAAAAAATTATTATTATAACATTTCTCCCTCTATTTTTAAAAACAGAAATAGCTTAACAAAATGGCATATTTTCTGAGCATTACAATCTGGCGGAAGTCACTTCTAAAACGTGGCAGATGGTTGTATATCCAGCTCCTTTTGGTCACCGGGCGAAAACGCTTGTGTTAACTAACCATAGTGTCAGTGAGGTTGTAGTACATATGGCGTTATGATGGGCTTTATATCGATGGGGAATTCATGTGTAATAGCACAGCACAGGTTGAGGGATCGAAAAGGATGTTAAAATTATAATTTACCCCCTGTGCTAAAGCCACTTCTTCGCCTACTTGCCTCCTGCTGGTAGCGTTATAGACCATAGAGAGGGTCGCCAGACTGAGGTTTTATGTGGTTAGTGATACAGTCTCCTGTACAGTTTTTTTAAAAAAAACTGTCTCATAGGGAGGCTGTTTTGTAGCACATTATATTTCTGTTTTGTTTTTTGTTCTTTTTACACATTACAAAAATGATATGTATGGACTTCAAATATAGAGTTAGTGTAAAAATACCTACTATTTAGCAGTATTATTTACAGAGTATTGACCATATGTTTCATATAATAAATATTTTGCTAATCATAAATTTAAATACATAAATACATAAAAACCGTTCACCTAAGATCCTGTAGTTTAAGATGTACTGTCAACTAGCATGTTACATAAATCATGCAGTAAAAACAGAGTAGCTCCCTACCTGTTAATCTCAGTTTTAAAGATAGTTTTCACAACACACAGCCAAATAAGCGAACCAATAGTTTTCATTACGCACAGATAACACTCTCAAACAAAATAAGCGAACCAGTAGTTTCACTGCATACAAACTACACACTCCAACAAAATAAGCGAACCAATAGTTTTCACTACCCACAGACAACACACTTCAAAATAAGCGAACCAATAGTTTCACTACACACAGACAACACACTTCAAAATAAGCGAACCAATAGTTTTCACTGCACACACACAACACACTCAAATGAAATAGTTTTCACTTCACACAGACAACACACTCAAATAAAATAAGCGAACCAATAGTTTCACTGCACACACACACACAACACATTCAAATAAAATAAGTGAACCAATAGTTTTCACTTCACGTTGACAACACATTCAAATAAAATAAGTGAACCAATAGTTTTCACTGCACACAGACAACACACTTCAACATAAGCGAACGAATAGTTTTCACTACACACAAACAACACACTTCAAAATTAGCGAACCAAGTGAGCGTTCAAGCCTCAGTTTAGTCGGTCGACTACTGCTTGAATGGGAGACCTATGGGAGAAACGTCAACGTAATGCTTTGTTTGGGTCCCACTCCCATTGAAACGACAACCTCCGCATTTCAATGAACCATGTATGTAAGAGTCAAGGGATTCTGAAGTTTTGTAATAAAATAAAACTGAGCTCCATACTGAATTAATGCACTTAGACCAAATCCAACATTCAAAAAGCCTTCTTTTTCCTCCCTCGAATCATCTGCCTTTAACTCTCAATGCTAAAGAATAACCAATTTGTCTCTATTTATTCTATGAAAAGGAAATCAGGTATGGGTAACATTTTTCACGGCACGTGCTTGTTCTGAGGGGACTATCCTGAGAACTTAACGGATATTAAGCCTAAACAGTATACCGGCTTTGTCAGTTTCATGGTTTTCAAATCAAATAAGTGTGCGCTGGATCACTCCCACGAACAGTCCAACCTATCAACAAATTTAATGGTTGTTATAATAATGAAAACTGATATCAAAGAGACCATTTAAACAAATGAACATGTTGTTAAAGCCTATCACTGTTGCTTGCTAAAACACAAAATAAATATAAAATTAAACTAAAATATTCTATTGACATTCCGGATGTAGGCAAATGAGGACAATTTAGAAAAGTTCTACGAAATTAACACCCGTACAGGACCTGCAAAAACCTTACGATTCACCAAATTAACACCCGTACAGGACCTGAAAAACCTTACGATTCACTAAATTAACACCCGTACAGGACCTGCAAAAACCTTACGATTCACTAAATTAACACCCGTACAGGACCTGCAAAAACCTTACATTCACCAAATTAACACCCGTACAGGACCTGCAAAAACCTTACGATTCACCAAATTAACACCCGTACAGGACCTGCAAAAACCTTACGATTCACCAAATTAACACCCGTACAGGACCTGCAAAAACCTTACGATTCACCAAATTAACACCCGTACAGGACCTGCAAAAACTTTACGATTCGCCAAATATATAAATAAATCCCGCTCAACGAAGGAAATCGAAACGTAAGTAGTTCAATTGTTGTGATTTCAAGTGTTCTAGGCTGTGACTGTCATTCTCTGCCAAAAACCCATAAAAAAAACATGACAATAAACTGAAAAGAATAGATGCAAAATGCTCCACATAACAAAAATACTTCTAATATACAAAATGTATAAAACCAAACCATTCACTGTTACAGGTAGGAATCTACCTAATGTATAATCTAAATACCTTGATTAGTATTCCTTGTCCTCCAACACGCTTGAAACGTTAAGGGAGTATATCAAGACTTTTACCTGTTCTCAAAAATAACCAAGTAACACTGATAGTCCCCGGTAGTACGCTTGAAACGGTAAGGGAGAATATCAAGACTTTTACCTGTTCTAAAAAATAACCAAGTAACACTGATAGTCCCCGGTAGTACGCTTGAAACGGTAAGGGAGTATATCAAGACTTTTACCTGTTCTCAAAAATAACCAAGTAACACTGATAGTCCCCAGTAGTACGCTTGAAACGTTAAGGAAGCATATCAAAACTTTTACCTGCTCTCAAAAATAACCAAGTAACACTGATAGTCCCCAGTTGTACGCTTGAAACGTTAAGGGAGTATATCAAGACTTTTACCTGTTCTCAAAAATAACCAAGTAACACTGATAGTCCCCGGTAGTACGCTTGAAACATTAAGGAAGCATATAAAAACTTTTACCTGCTCTCAAAAATAACCAAGTAACACCGATAGTCCCCAGTAGTACGCTTGAAACGTTAAGGGAGTAGATCAAGACTTTTACCTGTTCTCAAAAATAACCAAGTAACACTGATAGTCCCCGGTAGTACGCTTGAAACGGTAAGGGAGTATATCAAGACTTTTACCTGTTCTCAAAAATAACCAAGTAACACTGATAGTCTCCGGTAGTACGCTTGAAACGGTAAGGGAGAATATCAAGACTTTTACCTGTTCTCAAAAATAACCAAGTAACACTGATAGTCCCCGGTAGTACGCTTGAAACGTTAAGGGAGCATATCAAGACTTCTACCTGTTCTCAAAAATAACCAAGTAACACTGATAGTCTCCGGTAGTACGCTTGAAACGGTAAGGGAGAATATCAAGACTTTTACCTGTTCTCAAAAATAACCAAGTAAAGCTGATAGTCCCCGGTAGTACGCTTGAAACGGTAAGGGAGAATATCAAGAATTTTACCTATTCTCCAACATCTAATTCTTAACCCCATAACATTAAGTGCCCCCAGTAATACGGTTGAAACGTTAAAGAACCAAGATCAAGATGCTTCTCAACGTTGCGTTTTGTGAAATAACTTAATACAGTCAAAGAGAGATAATGTATTACTTAAGGTTAAGTAATAAGAACTGGAGGTTCAAGCGATATCAGCCCTCTTCAGCCTAGTTAAGTCAATGATAACGTTAAGTCACCCAATTGAGCTTACATTATTCCATGGAACATGATCTGGAGTAGATTTAGTGTTCGCATATCGTTATACTATTTCATTTAGACTGTATGTTTGAAGTTATGCACAAAGCTACACAATGGGCTATCTGTGCTCTGCCCACCACAAGTATCGAAACCCGGTTTCTAGCGCTGTAAGTCCGCAGACATACTGCTCTGCCACTGGGGGAGGGAGCATTTCATTTAGAAAGAGTAGGGCTAATATTGCTTATTGTGTTTTTATATTAAAACTCATGACACCGAGAAGTAAAGAAGTCCTAAGTTCAGATTTCAGCTCAAATTCTTTTTTTTTAATGCAAGAGTACAAAGGTGTACTCTATTTAACACCTTCACCTATAGTGCAACTAATGACTTTAACCAGGGTGAAAGCAAGCCACAAATTTGATCTTGATTTGGGTGAAGGTAGTAACACCCATCCTCAGATCTGATCTGAGAACACCAAAGTTTATTAAACGGACAAAACAATATCAACATATTATTTGCAGTTTCTTTAAGAACCTAATTGTGTTATAGTCACATACGTGGAAGTTTGCAATTCCTAATTGATAAACATTAAATTCAAACCACAATTCTTAATAGATACTGATAAAAACTATAATTTTGAATCATTCTTACGTGAGATATATGAATGTTTACATTCATCTTGAAACAGTAAAAAAACGTATCTTTAAAAAGAAACACAATAACCTTCTTTTTTTTAGATAGATCCCTAACATAATCCCAAGATTTTTTTCACCGAAATAACATCCTAAAAGTAAGAAAGCACTTTGTGTGAAAATTAAGAAATAAAAGAACCATTAATATATAAAGAAGGTTGTTTTGTTTTTTTTTAACTGGAGCACCGACGTGTTCATGAGCCACTAATGGGATTACTCAGAGAAGTTGACCGATGAACTGGTTCAGGAGAACTGAGGCTAAACATCCTCTTTCCAATTAGTCTTAAGTTGTCTGCGAAAATGAGTTGAAATTTAATTTTGTGTACTCGAAAGCAATCCATACAGTTTCCGAGTCGCTTCGTATTTCAACAGTCAGGCTTGTTCCAACAGTATATATGGATGAGTTATAAGTAGCGTGAATGAGAATTCGGCACCTTCACTAAGAATTAGAATGCTTGGGGTTACAAAAGGACACAAAAATCATCTCAACCAAATATATTGAACTATCTTTTTATACAGTCTAGTGTCCTCAACTCTAAAACTGTCCTCGTAGTCTGGCCTTTCTAAGTATTGGCTTTATTGGATAGACTTTAGGATCACTTATGGGCTTTGAACATATCACATTCTGACGCAACAAAGAAACAGTAAAAAGATTCAACAGAATTAAACACAAACAGTTGCTGTAAATAAAGCTACCTCTTGATTTAAAATTTTAAGCAACTACGAAGACTTTGAAGCACCTTCTTTGTGAACAGAGACTTTTAATTAATGAACAACATTACTTTACTTCCTCATGAGCCCCCCAGTGGCACAGCGGTATGTCTGCGGAGTTACAACGCTAGAAACCGGGTTTCGATACCCGTGGTGGGCAGAGCACAGATATCCCATTGTGTAGCTTTGTGCTTAACTTCAAACAAACTAAAAAAAACTACTTTCTCATGAACAATATTACTTTACTTCCTCATGAACAATATGACTTTACTTTATCATGAACAATATGACTTTACTTTATCATGAACAACATTACTTTACTTCCTCATGAACAACATTACTTTACTTCCTTATGAACAATATGACTTTACTTTATCATGAACAATATTACTTTATTTCCTCATGAACAACATTACTTTACTTCCTTATGAACAATATTACTTTACTTTCTCATGAACAACATTACTTTACTTCCTCATGAACAATATTACTTTACTTCCTTAGTGAATAATACCGCAGAGAAATAGAATACGTACAACAAAATAAATAAAATAAGTGCTTTTATTCTATTTTGTAACAAGCTTTCGACGGCAATATTTTGTTTTCATTATCAACGCTTATTAACAATCTCAAAGAATTTTTCGGAAATTACTACTGCTGTAACATCGCCTTGAATGTAAGTCATATTTAAGAGCAAATATTCGATCATTATTCCTTTCTTGAAACTGTTTTATTTCTAACGGTACACTCATCAATGGATCTGTAAATATTGATATAAAATTGCTTTTGTCTAAAGTAGTGACGCTTTAACCCTTATATTACCATTACACTTTAAACAAAATTAAGATCTATGTAAATCAATCTGTACTACCAGAAACTACAGATTACCATTACACTCTTGTCATCTTTAAATAAAAACATTAGCTTATGTACAGAACATTATGAACCATGTCGTTTGAAGAAGAAACAAAATCCAACTACCGTTTCTGGTTATCCTAATCACTCGAAATGAGCCGTTCTCGTTTATTCAGTAGCTTTCGCGAAATACAACAAACAAAATTGCTGTTAACTTTATAACATAGGGTCTTAAAAATACTGTTAACATTAGACACAACTAAAAAACTGTCGTTAACTTTATAATATAGGGTCTGAAGACTACTTTTAACGTTAAACACAACTACAAAACTGTCGTTAACTTTGTAATATAGGGTCTTAAACATACTGTTAATATCTGACACAACTACAAAACTGTCGTTAACTTTATATTATAGGGTTTTAAAAATACTGTTAATATTAGACACAACTACAAAACTGTCGTTAACTTTATAATATAGGGTTTTAAAAATACTGTTAATATCTGACACAACTACAAAACTGTCGTTAACTTTATATTATAGGGTTTTAAAAATACTGTTAATATTAGACACAACTACAAAACTGTCGTTAATTTTATAATATAAGGTTTTAAAAATACTGTTAATATTTGACACAACTACAAAACTGTCGTTAACTTTACGATATAGGGTTTTACAAATACTGTTAATATTTGACATAACTTCAAAATTGTCGTTAACTTTATAATATAGGGTTTTAAAAATACTGTTAATATTTGACTCAACTTCAAAGAGCTGTTAACTTTATAATATAGGGTTTTAAAAATACTGTTAATATTTGACATAACTTCAAAACTGCTGTTAACTTTATAATGTAGGGTATGAAGACTACTGTTAACATTAGATACAACTACAAAACTACTGTGAACATTAGATTATAGGGTTCGAAGTCTACTATTAACATTGCACATAACTACAAAATTGCTGTTAACGTTATATATATAGCGTTAATAACTTGTTCTTAATATTAGTAGGTGCGTTATAAAACCAACTGTTAACATTATTTTTAGAGACAGAAACTTAGATTATGGGTTAGGGTTTGTTGTTACCTCTAGCCACAACTACAAAATTCACATAGAATATAGTTTTCGAAGACTGTTGTTAACGTTAAAGCGAACTTAAAAACTGCTGAGACATTAAATTTACTGTTAGAATTCAGTTCTTAATATTAACTAATGGGTTATAGACCTAGTGTTAACATTAAATTTAAATAAAGAAACCTGCTGATAACATTATTTTTATGGATATAAGCCTGCTTTTAATATTAATTATAGGGTTATGAGGTTGTGTTTACGTCAGTGGGTTAAAAACCTGTTGTTAACGTAAAACCTATTCTTTGTTAACCTGAAATAAAGGGTTACAAGCCTGTTGTCAGCATTAACTATGGGATTAGAAAGTTACTGTTAACAGTGAATGTAGAAGTAGAAGCCTGTTATTAACACTGGGTGCAGGGTGATCTCAAACTGTTAGCAAATTAGAAAATATATTTCATGTCATTATCATTCTTTTTTGGCTGGCTTAGATAAAATTATGTCTGAAAATCTCTGCACATTTTACTGTTGAAACTGAAGAATCGCAGAAATCCAAAAATACAGTAAGATTAGCTAAAGATCAGAGGATAAAAAAAATATACACTGGTATATTTTAATTTTCTTCTTTTCATTGACACGAAGGTTTGCATAATAACTTATTCCTGGAATATTTCACTCTGCTAATAATTGAAAACTAGATTAGATAGATAATATTTAGACACACCAACCTGGGATGTTAAACAGTGCTCAAACAGGCGTGATATTTGTTGAGCCCTGACTGATTGTTTACGAGAAGACTAGCGCGGCCTGTGGCAAAGAGAGATGAATTTGAACATCACGCTGACAACCAGTAAATGGATAACGTGAACTATACACGGAAGAATATCATTTAGAGAATTTGTAGTAAACTTTCGAGTTCTACAGTGATTACTGGAGCGGCGGTCAGTTAATTTTCTTAATTTGTCTCTTACCAAAACGTTCTCCCTTTGCTAATGGATTGCATTATGTTGTTGTCAGAAATACTGAGAAGATCATGAACTAGTGAATTTTACGAGCAACAACTTTTAATTAACCTCTCTCGGGTCAGTTTCGTTAGATGTCTTAAATTGTGTTACATGGATAACGAGAATGTAGCTGACATTGAAAAAAAAAAAAGACTTGTTATATAATCATATTAGCCCTCGCCTCGAGTTGCTACATGAAATTCATTTGTAAAGCATGTAGTAAGCTCGTCTTAAGACGAAACGCTGATTGTGCTACTATAGAAACTGATTTAAGTGCAAGTTATCGATGTACGGATAAACGTACTGCTGTCATGTAAAACCTTGTTTTGTTCTTCGCTTTTCATGGTTGAATAGACAGATAAATCCAATATTTTTAAAAACATACACTATATATGTATTAGTCTTTCTTACTAAATGTGTACTGTGTGTTTTTATGTATAGATATATGCATAGGATATAAACCAATTACATCTTTGATGAACAATGAAAATGAACGTTGAAAAACCAGCCAAATATGAGTTTTCCTGTGATCACTGCTAGCAGAGAAAGAGGCTCAAACAAGGAGAATAGCTATGCGGAAATAAGGCACGTGCAGAATCAAAGATATATCATCTGTCTAAAGTTCCCAGTTCGCAATATGTAAATTTGTCCAGCTAACAAAAAAAAAAAAGAATGTGATAGGCAAAACTCGTGTGCTTCAGACTTATTTATCCCAATCCTCAATCCTTCACTTTTTATCCTTAGTTGGCATGGCGTAGTTTTTATTAACGTTTTCCTCTCTAATAAAAATTCCCATGGGTGGCTCAGCGGTACGTCTGAAGTCTTGTAACGCTATAAACCGGATTTCGATACCCGTGTTGGGCACAGCACAAATAGCCCATTGTGTAGCTTTGCGCTTAACTACAAACAAACCATATAAACATATAGTATAAAGTATATGCAATTCTCATCTATAAAATGTTTCTAAATCACGTAAGTCAGTTAGCATCTTAGATTACTGAAAATTCATTAAATAAAAAATTAAATATATATATATATATATATATCTACTCATTAAAGGTTAATTCTTATTACTGTAAGAGAACCGAGATTCTTAGTAATATAAATCTCTTTATTACAAACAAAGGCGTTCACTCAGATTGGAGGTGTATATTTTGAAATTAAAAATATTACATTTTTTTTTAAAATAGCTAGTTGGGCAGATTCATAGCAGCCTACAACTTGAAAATCTTAAAAACGGGTTGAATTAGTTTTTCTCTTTCTGGAGAATTTCAAGTGACTTGAACAAAATGTTTGTCATCATTAATAATCCTAACAATCAAGATGTGAGTATGTCAGCAAGTAGAATTAAAATGCAGATGATTAACATAGCTATTGCATATTTACTCAAAACAAATAGAGATTTATATCATAAGAAGAACGGTTGATGTATTAGCATTTTTGTCAATGGTTTTAATAAGAAACAAATAATAACATTTAGAAGTGAAAATGTGTATTTTTCCTGTGTTACAATTATATTTGTGGTTACAAATTTATCATTGTTGTTGTTGTTTTTTCTCAAAATGATTGTATCAAAACAAACGTAAAGTCAGCAAGAATAGTTTTTATATGCAGAATGAGTTGTCGAAAGGTCTTAGACTTTCAGCTGATATATCTTTATTCCAATGTTCGAATTTGTTATTCTGTTACTTCCTCACTCAGAGGAAACCTGTAAAAACTAATTTAATATGAAATTGAAACGACATAGTCTAAATTCATCTGAAACATTTTTGAGGTATTATGTAATAGTAAGTACGGTTATAAATATAACCTCAACATTTTATGACTGAGCGTTAGCTAGATCTAACGATACCATCACAAACACAAAATTCAGCTGTTACGTACTGCTGCAGAAGTATTGAATTAACGTTAATTGGGTTAAATGCCCTATCCTCTACGATGGTTCAGGTCATTGTATTCGATTAACTTTAAATACGAAAAAAAATATGGAGAAACTTTAAACTAAAGTTAATATTCGAGTTGCTTATAGTGGGATATCGTAATTATTAGCTACATAGCTTTGCCATTTGTGAATTGTTGAAGTATGTATTGCTTACAATGGTGCTGTGTAAGTAAGAAAGAAAACTAATATTAATAAGAAGGACAGACCTAAAACGAAAGAAACTGGTTCGATAAATGCAAAGTATATGGAAAAATAAAAACACTTTCAGCTTTTAAAATATCTAGATTTTATCAAATAAATAGTTTATACATGATAACGTACAATCTAAAACTCACATATAAAGGCTGTATTTATACCCTGTAGATCAAAGATGACGGGAGTATATCACGAGATGCTAGGTAGCTTTCAAGTTTGCATATTTCTGATTTTAACATTTAAACTTTGACTTTTATTTCCAAATCATATGAAAGATACCTACGTATGTATGTGTGTGTGTGTATTCTTACATCAAATTCGGCAAAAATTATGTATAACTGTAAATCAGATAACGTTGTTTCTTGAAAACATAAGAACGTTCAATCATTACTAATGGAAGACAGTAAAACAAAACATGACAAGTTATGAGAGTCACTGTAAATAAAGTTTTGGGAAACCCCCAAAGAAAAGAGCAAGCTAAATGTGCTATACTTTGCAATTCGTGCTGTTAAGAAAAACACGTTGTCTTAAATTAAATATAATATTGAATATTAACTATTCGTCAAGGAATTCCCTATGAAGACCGTTTTTTATCTTCGTTTTATTCAGTTGTACCTCTGAGCTTACGAAAGAATAATACTGTGTAGATTCTCAATAACTAAAGTGAAAGTGAAGAAGTAACAATAGCAACCACCTTTTGAAATAATTAGTATAGAATCTCAATAACTACTGTAAAAGTGAAGAAGTAACAACTGCAAACACCTATTGAGATAACTAGTATAGAATCTCAGTAACTACTGTGAAAGTGAGGAAGTAGCAACTGTAAACACCCTATGAAGTAACTAGTGTAGAATCTCAATAACTGCTATGAAAGTGAGGAAGTAGCAACTGTAAACACCCTATGAAGTAACTAGTGTAGAATCTCAATAACTGCTATGAAAGTGGGGAAGTAACTACTGTAAACACTCAAAGAGATAACTAGTGCAGAATCTCAATGAATACTACCTGAGTGAGGCAGTAATGATGGAAAACGTCCCACGGGATACCTAGTTTACCTGTCAGACTGGAATAATATTAGCGTAGAGTCTCAAACGTTGCTGCTAGTGTTAGAAAGAAATAACGTTAAACATCCCATGGGATAACTCTATCATAGGTTCTCAACAACTGCTGTCAGGATACAATTGCAGTAAATATCCAATGGAACAACATTACCGTTGACCCTCATAGCTTTTCCAAAGTGGGGCAAGGATAACTTTAGTGTAGCCACTCAGAAATTACTGTCAGGGTAAAGCAGAGAAATCAGTAACTACCTTATTTTGAAAGGGTACGTTTAATGCTTTCCGTTCCTGACAAAATCTGTTTTAATTTATCTTCTTGTTACTTATTCCTGACACCGATTTTTCAGGTGACTGAAATGGTTAGTTTCTCAGCCAAAACTCAATCCTTTTACATTCTGATATCCATTCAGACTTCAGAAAGACTTCTGGTTATTGACAATCTATATAAGTTGTTTTTGTTGTTATATTTTTATTATACTAAAAATTTACTTCTGAGAAAGAACAAAAACTGTATATTTTTAGAGAAACGGATAAAAACTACTGACACGAATTGGTTACCCTTGACACTATTCTCACATTTTAGAAGAAAAAGAAATCAAACTTCATTTTTGAGTTTTATTTTATGCATTTTGGAAGCCACCTTTATTAAAACACATAAACCTGTCCTTTGTCGCTAAAAAGAATTCCTATACAATCTACACATTCTTCAGTAGGTCTGTGGCATTTCCTGATTGACTAAAGGACACGCCAATCAGTGATTGCCTTACCGGCCTACGTTGATCTGACTCATATTATAAG
>NW_013667634.1:170605-195850 GCF_000517525.1 Limulus polyphemus
CAACATCTCAACCAACAATTGGTCCAGTTATCAACGCTATTTTTAAGTTTTGAACAACTCGACTTTCAAGATCTACATGTGCCGATGTTTCCATTTATCAACGTTATATTTTAAGAGTTGTACAAGAACTCAGCTAACAGATGTTTCCGTATATCAAAGCTATCTTCAAGTTTTGTACAACCTTTTCATTTATGCATTGTGTTCAACTCTCAAAGCATTTAATAACCACATCTACAAACTGAGACTTAAGGGAATAAACAAAAAAAATACACTGTTGAGTTTCTTTGTAAATTTTAATGAATTCACAATCCAAATGTTTAATTATTATAATGATAGTATAATATATGATAAAATGAAGTTTGTTTCATTATAACGAGTTTGATTAATAATTAAAATTTTAGAACCGAAACATTTTTCAACGCTTTTAGTTTATTTCAAGTAATTGAACGAAGAGTTAAAAGATATAAAGAAAAATAACTAATGTTCATAATCATGTACACACTTATAAAGAAATATATACAAGATCCAGTATCCTGTACAAGTAGATAGATAAGTCTTACCAGGATGAGTGATCGAGTTCACGTTTATAAATAAGTCTATCTAAGGTCCACGACACACGTCATTATTTTCCATAGACGTAAATTCCCCATAAAGTGAAACTTAAATCAGTACAGTTAAGTTTCTTGGTATAATTTTTTATAACAAGTTACTCTGGTTGCGACATGTTAATAGACTCCTTAATTCAAGTATCAGTAAACGTATTTCCTTTCTCAGAAAAATAAGTAGCACTATTAGAAGTTAAACTCCCCCGACTCTGTTCTATACTTACATAATTTATATCCTTAGATTATGGTTGCACTTTCTATGACTATTTTCTCTAAAACGTGCAACTTTAACAAAATCGCACTAATTGCATAGTACCCCGCCTAATTATTTCCACGCAAATCTCTCATCTTTCTTCATTTAAAGAAAGATCTTCCAACTTAGCTTCCTTGTGCTTGCCTAATTTCCACTTACATCTTCCACTGTTCGTGGGTTCCTTTTTTATTCATGGAAACTTTTGTTTTTGATACGTTCATATATATTCAAGTGCGTGGTGAAGATAATTTCCAGTTTTTGAATATCGCTGATTTTCACCTAAACCTTTCTCGTGCTATTCTGTTTTGTTCATCATCTTGCACATGTTTATAAAGAAGGCTATTTAATTAAAGTTCATAATTTTGTATACATTTATTTACAGAACTTTCTGAGGACCCTACTTTGTTATATTGTTTGTGCACTTTCATAAATAATTTTTTTATTTTGGATTTTAACTGCTTTACTGATTATTGTTAAGTAGTTTGTCATGCATATGGTAAAGTACGTGTGAGTTCAACTGACATACTTTCTTAATACAGAACACGTAGACGATTTTCTTGCACACAAAATCGCCATGATTGTGTTTCAACACTAAGAAGCCGTGAGTTATTTTAACTCTACATAACGTCTTCATCATTAAGGATTGATTTACTTCTGCTGCACATACAATCTTCATGATCGTTTTATACAAATAAGTTGCTCTGTGACCTTAAAAAAATACATTTAAATGGTGAAAAATTTACTGGAAGATTTTTTTTTTCAGTTTTTGCATTCGGTTGTTTATCACTAGAAGGTGCTATTGACCAAATACTTTTATCCAAAGCTAAACTAGTGAATCGTACCTGGAAAGAATTCACGAAACAATATAGCCAAAAGCCAAATTTAAATGACTTTATAAACACAATTAAAAGAAGTACAACGCTAAAATAATATAATAAATAATTTATTAAAAAACTAGACCAGCCCTAAAAAACCCTACATGTTTCGGTGTTCTTACGCAATTATCTTCAGAAGTTAAAGTTATAGTTTGATCAAGACTTATATAATTACATGCATATAATTACATAATTATTTGCATTCCTTTAGCGCCATCTAGACTTAAAAAATCTGAATTTATAAAATATACGTCCAGTACTTTATTTCTTCTAAACCTGGACCAACTTTTTCGTTCAACACAATACCTTTGTTGTAGTTTTTATTTCTGTTGTTTCTCTAATGTTAAATTTACATTTCCACTTCACTTGATTTACCAACTTAACATTACTGAAGTCTATAACCTGAGATGTTCATAACATATACATAACCTGAAATGTTCTTGCCCCATGTTCTGCTAAGGCCGACTCGTTTAATTTATATTTTTCTACCGAATTTAAAATAAATGAGTCAACTGTATCATAACTGTAATTATTTTAGCGTTGTAATCCTTTTAATTGTATATATATATATATATATATGTGTGTGTGTGTGTGTGTTTGTATATTGCACAAGTGCCGTTTTAAATTATTTAAACTACTTTGAAAGAATGTTCGAAAAGTAATATCCTAAACATCAAGTAAATATTGATTTTCAGTTTTAGATTTTTTTACATTCTCAGTTCATATTTTGCCTGAGGGTTTTTTTTTTGTGTGAGCAGATTTATAAGAAATCAATGTTTTGTGGATGACGCTGACATCTTTTTCCGTTCCTCTCTCCCATCCCACTTTCTCCACTCTAAACTAAGGCAGTGAGTTCCCGGAAGATTTGTTTTAGATATCTTATCTTTCATACCATAGAAAGAGGAACAAGTTAGGGGCCTAGAGGTAGTCAGTCCTTCCTTTTTCACTTTGGGTACATATGGAGTTCATCATAAATTCACAAGAAAAATTTAAACCTGCCTGCTGCTTAAACCAAGGTAAAATTAAATCTCTTTTTTTTTTTTTTTTTGGAAATTTATTCAATCTTTGATTTGCTGCTGTTGATGTCAGGCGAACAAGTTTTCATATTCCTGGGATGATGAAAAATAAAACTATGGCGAATAAAGATTGCTTTGCAAAATTTTATAGCTATACTAAATTGTATACTGAGTATTAGCTAATGCTTTAATGCTAAAAGAGGGCTATTTGTATGTATGTATATATAAAACCAGACTTATTATTATTATACTTTGTATTTCAAAATTCATAAAAATCTTATTCTTAACTGGCTTCCATCACGTTGTCCATGATTTAACGAATTCTTCCTGGGTTTAGGTTTAGTTCTAACAACATGAAGCTAGCTGTCCTTAGTTTTAAAGTGATAGACTAGAGGCATGGCCACCACCGCTGATTATTGGACCACTTTTGTCAGACCGAATAGTGTTATTTGACCCTCAACCTTATAACGCTCCCGTGGCCCTAAAGTCCAGCGTGCGGTTTTCTTTTTTGACTGTAATGGGTCGTGATCCACAATCCAACACACTAAATAGCAGCAGGTTTGTAAAAGTTTGATACTGTGGGTATTTTGATCTCAGAAAATAATACAAGTCTGTTAAAAATCAAAGAATCACCTTTAATAATACACGTCCAAGCAAGATTAAAGTAGCATCATAGATCAACCCTTTATATTTTTAAGAATGGAGCTAGTTTAACACCATAGGCCAAATCTATCTGTATCATAGATCAACCCTTTATATTTTTAAGAATTAAGCTAGTTTAACACCATGTACTAAATCTATCTGTGTTATAGATCAATCATTAATATTTTTAAGAATTAAGCTAGTTTAACACCATGTACTAAATCTATCTGTGTTATAGATCAATCATTAATATTTTTAAGAATTAAGCTAGTTTAACACCATGGACTAAATCTATCTGTGTTATAGATCAATCATTAATATTTTTAAGAATTAAGCTAGTTTAACACCATGGACTAAATCTATCTGTGTTATAGATCAATCATTAATATTTTTAAGAATTAAGCTAGTTTAACATCAAATGTTTTTATTCACATTCACTTAATTTGTTCATTTCTGATTGGAATTCAGTTTTGTAAAAAATAGCACTTCAGATATGTCTTTTCTCTATAATTACGTATATGACAACGATGGCAACACGCTCCTACGTTCTTCAAATCCTTTCTAACACTAGAACAGATATAAGCTCCTGACTAGATAAGAATGCTCATCTATACCTTTCATGAAAATAGGTTTACAACTCCGGAAAGCATCCTCTCGACCAATAAAATATTACAGATATTCTGATATTGACTGATCGCTCATTTCTTAAACTCACCCGCAGACCAGCGCATATTCTGGATGATAGTTATTTGAATGCACCTATCACAGGACAGGATATCCAGCTGGTCCTGATGAGTGGGCACAACACTGCCCCTGGAATTATATACTGTCATCTTAAACATACCTCAGTAAAGTTTCTTCTCCTACTTGTAACATTTCATATCTTTCTTCTTTGTTCTGAAATTTACTCTGATTTCTGGAAAAAAATTCTACAATTAAACTCTTCCTATAAACGTCATAATTACGACAATTATCACTGATACTTACCTACATCCGAATTATTAACTCAATTTTATGTGGAAGACGTGTTGCTACTCTTAAGAGAACTCTCTCTCTCTCTCTCTCTCAATCCTACAATCTTTCTGCTGAAGTTCATCAAAGCTCAGTTCTGTCACATCTTCTGTATGTTAATGTTACTGATCGATCTAAGCCGATTTATCCTGTTAAATTATACCAATATACCGTTGATACTACTCTTGTGACTACCAAATTTAATTAACTATTTATATGTATCCTGATAGAGTGATGATTACTTTTCTTTCTACCTTTATCTGATTTGTTTCCCCTTTGAAACTCAAATAAACTTCGTTCATACACCATTCTTCATGTAATGATACACATAAAGATTATGGTTTTATCACATCTTTTGGAGAAGAGAGGTCGCAACCCTCTTATAGCCTACCAGTTCCGGGCTGGAATGAAATGAAAAACTTGTCTCTTATCGTCCGGTTTAGCTGACGAGTTCTGGTATTGAATGAAAGACCTCTTCGTGTCTTCTTAGAAAACAAAAGATAGATCTCAATTGTTATTTTTACATACCTCTGGTTTCAAATTTTAAATGTAGACATTAAGAGAAATATGGGGGAACCTGCAGTTACGTGTTTGTATCACAAATGTTTACGCTTATTAGTTTTTGGTATATCCTTTCACACACACTTGTAAAGTAACGTCCTGTTACAACCTATTTGCCTAACGATACTGAGTTAGCTCAGTGACACGTAGCAAATAAACTTGTTTTATTTTAACCCTTGATTTTTGCCGTGTTTTACTATCACCAGTTTCCAGTTATGTTTAATATTCACATAGTATAATATCAATTAATAGTAGTTTTCTGGTTGTGTCTAATATTCACATACTATAATACTAGTTAATAGCAGTTTTGTAGTTGTGTCTAATATTAACACACTATGATATCAGTAATAGCAGTTTTGTAGCTGTGTTTAATATTCACATATTATAATACTAGTTAATAGCAGTTTTGTAGTTATGTTTAATATTCACATACTATAATACTAGTTACTAGCAATTCTGTTGTGTCTATTATTAACATTAGCAGAAATACCCGCTCTGCTAGTATAACTGCTAGTTCCTGCGGAAGGTTATTGGGCTTGCGGCCTTTTCTGGAATTGTCTGACAGTTCTACAACAATATATTCATACTGAATTATTTCTTTGTAGACGCAGTTGTCAATGAAAGTACCTTGCTTTTCTGTTGCAACAATCATTAGGTTTTCACTAAAGAAAAACAAATATTTTTTAAGTTTGTTTTTTGATTGTTTTATACTTGAAACTTACTCCTTTTTTTGTAATTTTTATTGATTAAATCTGAAACATGTAATTTTTGTGGAAATTTCAACTGTTTTAATTATTGCTCAGCTATAAAAATACTGCCTAGTTACAAAAATCTTACCCAGTTTTGGACGTATACATGGCAAGTTCCATTATAATAAGATACCATAATGCTAGTTAATGGCAGTTTTGTAGTTGTGTCTAACACTAACATACTACAATACTGCTTAATAGCAGTTTTTTAGTTATATCTATTATTAACGTACTATAATACTAGTTAATGACAGATTTGTAGTTGTGTCTAATATTAACATACTATAATACTAGTTAATGACAGGCTTGTAGTTATATCTAATATTCACATACTATAATACTAGTTAATGGCAGTTTTTCAGTTATATCTATTATTAACGTACTATATTAATAGCAGTTTTCTAGTTGTGTCTAACATTAACATACTACAATACTAGTTAATGACAGATTTGTAGTTGTGTCTACATTAACATACTACAATACTAGTTAATGGCAGATTTGTAGTTGTGTCTAATATTAACAGTATGCTTTTTACTTTATATTTTTATAATGTCAGCAGTTGTGTCCAATATTAACAGCAGATTTCCAACTCTATACGTATATTTAATAATAGCTTTGTCGCTATATCCACTGTTTAGCAATTGATTTTTCCTTGCGAATAACGACTGAGCGAAAACAAGCTCAACAACTACCTCTGTGATCAGGTTTTACTTGTATTATATAGCGATGAAGTGTGACTGAGAGAATACATTTATTTGCTGTTTTGTGTAATTACATTTGGCAGATTTTGAGTTAGCAAGATACTTTTATTTTTTGTTTTATTGCAATTACCAGATAACAAAAAAGAAAAACTTGCGTGGACATATGGATGAATTTATAATACGAGTTTGTTGTTGTTGGATTAATGTGTATATTTACATTTGGAATTTATATTAGATTATCCTTGCAATTAGAGCAAAATTAGCCGTAACAGTTATCAAAAAATATATAAAAATTTGCACATTTGCATTTCTCACCATATGTACTGAATGTATGTCTCCGTCACCTACAAACTGTTGGTAATCAGGAAGAAGAAGGTTTTTATTAAATTATGTTCTATTTATTCTAGCTCTGCTGCCTTACAATTACACAAAAGCTGTTGGGGAAAGCACACCTCTTCACGCTTGAAAGCTTTTGAAGGATGGGGAGCTAGACGTGGTGGAACGGAATCAGAACTGGAGCCAGCAAATATGTCTTAGGGAGAACAACATGACGAATCACCAGCTTAGGAAAATGGATGTTTTGATGCATCTCCTTTGTTCAAGCGTTATTTATTGGAATATGAAATTCTGTATTCAGTCTTATTTTCTTATATGGCAGCTCCCCTCTAATGATCATCGCTGTTTTCACTTTGATCGGTCGCTTAACGTCTTCAAACTTTCTTCTTCGTCTGTCGATATCTCATTTTGCAAAGTGCTTTAACTGAGATAGGACGCTGCAAGCAAAACAACACTTATTCGAGTTATCAAGCTACAGTTTGCTAAACAGAGAAACAAAACACTGTTTGTTTTTATGAAGTTTGGTATATGAACGATTTGAACCTTGTGTTATTCGTTGTCTTAATAAATCTTAATCTGCTTATAATCACTGACGTTGTAGAAAATTTTTCTAAGTTACATTGAAATTTGATCTAATATCGGTAGCTTTTATCGTAGTAAAATACCATACGAAAAGGCAAAGAAGGAAAGTTAAACACATGATCGATAATCTCTTAAACCATTTCTCTAGCGTTTCTTGAAAAAATTAAATACAAAAATCGGAATGATAAAACTCAATAGGCAGACCTTGTAATGTAAAATAACAGGAATATCGTGACGAAAAGAGCTATTAACTCAAAATTAAAACCAACAACATTTGCTTGAATTATATTAAAAACAGATCTAAATATCATTATTAAACTTAATACGTATTTTGTTTAACAATATCTGAAAACCACTACAGAAAGTGTTAAAGGTAAAACTTCAAAGCAAAAGAAATATAATAATAATAATACTGTGAAATATAAAGCCACTAATATATATAAAACGCAAGAGAGAAAAGCAATACACGAAAACTAACACTGCTGTAAAAGTGTGAAGCCAACTTATATATATGTGGTATTCACAGGCAACAGGCTAGTAAGTCAAACGCTAAGCAAAAGTAGAAAGAATGATGATATTACCAGTGAAATAACGAGACTGGGGACAGAGGTTTGTGACAATAACATAATATTTACTTGTTACCAAACTCTAAAAAGTATAGTATTATGTTTGGTCGTACACAACTCATTGTGGATTCTTGATAACTTCTAGAGCAGCCTCTACAAATACAGGTTGTAGCTTCTGGAGAAATTACCTTTCCATAAGACAAAGGAAACATGCCTAATCATTAAGAGTAGATTCTATTAAAACAACTTGACTGTTGTATCAGTAAACGAAGATATAGAGTTAATAACGACTTGGATGAGCCCGGCTAAACAAGATCAGTGATGACTTTGAAAAGTATGTTAGGGAACCCTACTACTCAAATTAGTAGTGTTTACCTCTGATCTATATAGGTAGCTTGTTGTGTTTGGACGATAACATTCATAGTTTATAAAGCTGACTCGACAACTCCGTTTGAATATCTATAATCGCTAACCAAACAGACTACTGACAGTGTCAGTGAAAATTCGTGAAAAGACAATGATCCCAGCGGCCAGGGCCACACGTTTACATGTATTAGCTTGCCTTCAGGCAACAATCCAAGACAAAAGATACAGGGTGTTGACAAGCGGTGCTCGGCACAACTAACCCAGTTACTGCATTCAGAATCGGTTACGTCTTGTTCATAAAAAGGCAATCTAAACATAACAAGTTTTATGAAAATTTTAGAAATCAAATCACCTGAATATATCTTACCAAATTATCCATAAGAACTTCTGGGTGAAAGTAAAGAAGAGTTTATTGAAATAGATCGTTCACACTAGATCTTCTATATCCAGTGCCAACGAGGTCTTTCGCCCAATACCAGGGCTCTTTAAGCCGGGTGAGATACGACAGATATAGTAAGACAAATTCATATATTAGTTATGGAAGTGTTAATTACTACACCCCACCCGTCCTACTACCTCAGGTTAACCCAGCCTATTACTGACTTATCTTTGAAACCAATCGTATAGTTTTAACTATACTATGGGCTTTAAAGTCATTTGTGACAATACTACAACCATACACATCACAGCATATATTATAGATACATGTAGAACAAGAAGGTTCCACCAGCCCAGAACTAAAAAAAATGAAAATAACCAAAACTCAGTCTGATTCTAGTATATGGGAAGTTGGAGTACAAAGTTAGGTTAGTACAAAACTCAAGAGTCAAATACAACATAATAAAAGGTATTTCAACAATTTAAGATTCACCAACTCGTTAAGTATATATAATAATTAAGTTCAGATCAACGAAAATGAACTTACGTAGATGTTCAACAAATGTATATTATGATACAAAGAAGATGGACAACAAACTAGAATTTAAACATAAAACATACAACTCAGGTGTTAAACAAAGACCCTTGTCACAAATTAAACATTTAAAGAGAATGTAACATCTGGCAAATTACAGAAGCACCCAATGACCAAAAAATTAAGCAGCATAAGTAATAATTAGTTTAGAAAAATAAACTACTAACACTAGTTTCCAAATAAAGTCAAGGTATCAAAGTAATTCGGCTGTATTGTTCATAAATAAAATGCAGATAATAAAACTTCTGAAATAAATTAAAACACCAATCAAAATTGGAGCAAATACTACTGGTAAGAAATTAGTAAAAATAATGGAACAAAATGAGTTACAAATGATGGCTGAAAATAAGCAAAAAACTGGTTTGCAAAATTCAATCAGTATTGTTTGTTTGTTTTTGAATTTCGCGCAAAGCTACACGAGGGCTATCTGCGCTAGCCGTCTCTAATTTAGTAGTGTAACTCCACCCACCGCCAACTCTTGGGCAACTCTTTTACCAACGAATATTGGAATTGACCGTCACACTATAACGCCCCCACGGCTAAAAGGGCGAGCATGTTTGGTGCGACCAGCAGAGTGGGACTCGAGAGCCTTGCCACCTGCAAAATTCAATCAATATAACTCGAAATGAAAAGGTAATATGATATAAGAAAATAAGTAATACACAGATCACTATGATATATTGAAAGTAAATTCATATAACATTATTCTTAAGTTAGAGGTTGAAGCTATGGTTAAGTTCTGGATTTCGAAGCTGACGAACCAGGTTCTAATCCATGGGATATCACCAAAATATTACCCAACTTTAAACTATGGGTGAGTTCAAAGAGTGAGAGTCAATACTTCAGCCTCAATGGTGGGTAATGGGCTTCAGGAAATTTGGAAAGACTATTTTGGGTGAAGTATGCAATGAAAGTGGACCAGGATATCCTTCCTTCACTGCAACTCAGTGGCACACTTCTTAACGACCATTGAATAACTGCATACGTTGTCTTTTCGTGTGAAAAGAGAGTGCTTGGTCAGATATGAACTTGATAATAGCATATTTCTCTCATTAAAGTAGCCAGTTGGTCAAAGCATAAGAGAAATGGCACAGCAAAATAAAATGCATCATTATCACCCCTAATGCCTTAAAGATCGAAAATAGTACCTTTTAAAAATAGCTCCTCGACTGGTGTGTATATCTCCAGGTGCTCCAAATCATGCTATTCACTGTTCACATAACTTACCAGTGGTGGAGTACATTGATGTGTCAACCAATGAAGACGCTTTTACTAGTTCAAGTAATATTATCAGCCTCCAAGAGAGTACAAGCTATAAGTAAAACTTCTCTGCAAACGAAAATATAACTCTCTGAAGTTTACCTTTTTGTGACCGGTTTTTCTTCTTGAAAGCACCTCGGTACAGTTTTACATCACTTCTTAATGTCCTAATCTGAATGTGGCCATAAAAAACACTTTTGCACATTGGTAGTAGTGTTTGAAGCACTCTAGTGTCCCTACAGTATGTAAATCCCAAAGCATCTCCTGCTTTAAAACTCTAGGACATAATTATTACCGTCTTTATGGCTTGTCCTTACTGCTGTTGCAATAGCTTTAACAGCTACATGGTGTCCAGGATTTGGGCAATAAAAAGTTCACTCTCTCTCCACATTTGGTAAGGTAATCCATCTGTGTTACTGCATTTCTTATCCAAATGATGATATACTACTGGAATATTGTAATCCAAATTGTAATCATGCGTTCTAGGTTTTTAAATAGTGAAGTTTTGCTATGCAAGTAGTCGTGGTAATGTTTGACAAATACTACAACTTTGAACCATTTTTGTTTTGTTTTGAGGTAGTGTGATGCAGGAAGTATTAACACGTGACCACCATATGCTATAGCATGATCTACACTCTCCTGCACCTGTTTTAACACAACACCAAATCCACTGTCACCAACATTAGTTTCTAAGAAGAATTAATAGATAGACTAACACTGTAGCCTAAGATAAGCCACACTTAACTTATTTAAACGCTTGATAACTGTTTTCAGTCTAGCTGTAATATTTACTAGTTTTGGTCAGGTTCGATAATGATGCTTCGATCCTTGTGAATATAGTCACAAGTTGTCGACAATACAATGCAAAACCTCACAAAATGCAAACAAACTTCTTTTGCTTATACTGGGTTAAGATGGTCCTTAATCATTGCAATATTTGCAGAATCAATGGATACTCTTTCACTTACTACAATGTGGCCAAGAAACCTCGCCTGAAATACTTTTATGACTTCATTTCTAGTACTGTTTTTTTTATTTGCTAAAACACTAGTCTCAGGTGCTCAAGAATAGATTCAAACACCAGAAGAGACATCTTTTCCATTGTAGCCCTGTCAATGTTACCTCCATCAGCCCCTCAAAAGTGTATGGTGTATTATATAGATAAACTGGCATAAGAAGAAACTCATACACTCATTCCAGAGTGCTGAAAGTATGGTGCCATTATCTAGCTAGATTTCAGGTCTAATGTGATGAACCAATTGCATATTGAGGTATCTCCAAGTATTCATCTAACTTTGGCATACAAAACGTTTTACCTTGCTCACCCACCTAAAGTCCACATAGAACCTTAGATTACCTTAATTCTTTCTTTGCAATCCAAAATTTTGCATGCTTGAACCTACTTTACAAACAGCAACCTTCATTCTGTAGGTGACATCACTAATGACACCTCTCCCTCATACCATTCAACAGAGCAGATTCAGTACTGACTGGTTGGGGGGGGGGATTTCAGTCAAACGCCTGATACAGTGGTAGGTCCTATTTTTTCCATAACACACTAAACATTCATCATGGGTACATGTGACACTACGTTCATGGTTATTCAAACTAGCACCCATATCTCTGAGAGTCAACAAGTGCTTTACCTGCCCAAGTCCGTGGCCAGATTCATTTCAGGCTTACTATTACAGTGGCAGCCATAGATTGTTGCCAATTTCCTTGCATCTACTATGAGATTGGCTGGAATCTGACTCGAATTGCATTCAATAATCTTGTATAATAATATATTCACTCTTCATTTGAGCTATAATATATTCACTCTTCTTTCAAGACCACAGATGAAACAATGGTTTTAACCCTAGCACTACAAGCATCTTCTTCATTAGTCATATAATATATGGGTCTGGAAAACACTGCTATCTCGTCAGAAACTATTGTGATACAAATGCAACAGTGTTTTAAAACGTTTGGAGATACCAACTAGTTATGAAAATAATTTTCTATAATGTTTACTTTGTTTGTTTATTTGTTTGTTGTTAAGCACAAAGCTAACAAGAGTGAACTATCTGTAATTGGTTTACCTCGGATATCGAAACCCGATTTTTAGCATCGTAACCCTACAGACCTACACTAAACCATTTAGTTTGGTTGACCTCTAATGTTGAATGAGTTTTAGGCAAAGGTTGCAGCAAATAGAGCCAAAACGTTTCCACAAGAGTGAAAACAAAGACAATATGTCTAGTCAAATCATGTTAAACTAATTGCAGAACACTTTTTGACCATCAATAATCCCTAATTGTAAATATCATGTTTCAGTCTTAGTGATAATTCAAGAGAAGACAAGTATTCCTGTTCATTCATGTCATTTCCCCTGCGACCAAAACTTGCATATATACTTGTTAGCTCTGTCTCAGACAACTGTACAAGACAAAAAGTTACAGGCACACGGACCATTCCCTGTTGTGTGCTACTGGTTTAGTAATTGAGCTGAGACAAGTACAGTTGACTAGGTTCTGTTAAGCAAACTAAACAAAAATATACATGAAAATGTTTCAAATATATTTACAAACAATACTTCAAGTGGTAAGAAATACACAGAACACCAAAAAGAATACAAGAAAAATAATGAAATTATCTATGGCAAATATAAAGAAAATAAACAAGTTATTGTACAATCTCAATCCTGCTGTTGAAGGGTCTTACCAGTCATACTGTTCCTGATTAGTTAGATGAAGATGAGTCATTCAGGATATTGGGCATGTCATTATAACACCATCGCTTAATTCATATGACAGGGATTGGAACTGTTAAGATGGCATTGATATCACGTATTACAAATGTTTATCGCTGATGAAACATGAAAACTACCAAAGAGTGATAACCATTATTTTCTGTGCCATAGAGTGAAGTTGTTGCTATTTCTGTGATTTATAACAACAAAGATTCGCAAACTTACTGCAGGTAGATGACTGTAGTTGTTGAATGCCATCCTAGACTGTTACTGGTCAGTTAAGTTGTTATTGATAAAAAGGCATTCTGATATTAGAAGGACTTTGCATTTCTTGGATTTAGAATAATCAGGTTGAGTTTTCTAGTAAACGTTAGCATACGTGTGTCTAAGAAACACCCTAATAGGTATTACAAGTTTGTATTTATGTCCTAAAGTTTCATGAGCATGTGAGACCCCACATTAATGTCTGATAGATCTGTATAAGTAGTCTCAGCATATAATAAAGGAACTGTGCTCTGAACAGTGTGCGTGTGTGTGTGTGTATGTCTCGACCCGTATATAGAAACACTGCAATGGACAGCATGGAGATCCGAGGAGATACACCAGCTTTAGCAATGAAATATTTTTCCTGTAATCCCTAGTACTGACCTACAATTAGATTGTGTGCAAATGACGTAGCCATTTTTATGTATATGTGCAACTTCTTGAAACTTGTGAACTTGAGAAACGTTGCCGTTCTTGTGATTTTTTTAAACGTATGACCAGTTATAATCAAGACTTCACTCGTGGTGAGCAGAGCACAGATAGCTCATGGTGTAGCTTTGTGCTTAAATAAAAACTAAAAACAAATAGTCTTCACTCTTCCAGCACTTGACATATAAAGGTTTAAAATAATTATACTTTTATTACAGAGATTTGTACGATTAGCATGAACTAAGATTTTATCTTTCTTGAATATATATATTTATATACATATAATATTAATTATCATTGGCATAGGTAACTTAGAATTGTGGGATGTTGCATTAAAACCTTTTATTCTGAGTTAACAGTAAAGTATCATCATTTCTTGTGTAAACTGCTTGCTACCTGCCCCAAAAATTCAAAAGAATTCACAAAATAAACATCAAAGCCCACCAGTCGATTTAAGGTATATATATATGTAATAAGAAACAAATTCACGAAGAATCCTGCAAAGAAGAAAATTAATATAAACGGCAAAAATAGAGGAAAATACGAAGATGAGAACAAAAGATTTATTCACAATGTATGTATATATATATATATATATACATGGAAAGACAGTTTATTCAAGTAGAAAGGTATATTATGTTACTTATAGTTTCGTTTTCTTTTATTTGGCCTGTCCTGTATTCTGTGAACAATACAACTTTCCTTCAGATTAATTAGTAACTTTAATGCTACCAAGTAATTAGTTCAACTGCTCTGTTCTACGAGTAACACAACATTTCATGGGTCGTACCTTAGTTATTAACTTGTTCTGCCACAATATCCTAGGAATTAAGTTACTTTCTTTGTTCAAGGAGTAACACAATATTTTGGATTGTAACTTAGTGTATAACTTATTCTGTCATAACGACAAGTAATTAGTTGAATGTTTTTGTTCAATGAATAGAAATATTTTAGGGTTGTAGTGGGTTAGTAGCTTGCGATACCAAGTAATTAACTTGACATCTCCGTTTTATATAACATAACTTTTGTGACTTCTCGTTTTGCCAATTAATTAGTTTACTATGCTCTATAAACAACACAACATTTTTGGGTTGTATCTTAGTTTGTAGCGTATTCTGTTACCAAGTTGTCACATTAACGCTTGTGTTTTGTAAATATCACTACATATTGGGCTATTCTTCACGGTACGTAAGACATGTAACTCTTATATGCTTTCCACCAACAGGGGAAGTTTTTAGGACCAGACAGACAAAATTTTTTTAACATCACGCCTGATCACTTACCCACGCTATTCACGCATTTCTCTCATTCTGAAAAACTTAACAGTGTATAACTCAATCGTAGGTTAAGCTTAAATATAACGACAGGTCTCTTGGGTAGCTAATGATACCAATTCGTGACACGTTGGGTAACTGGCTTTTAGTTTATTCGTAGTTAAAGTCTGCTTTCTATTGTCCCACTTGCACCACTCGACGCTTTACAAGCTCGTGTCCAGACTAAGAGGAACAGATGGTTGAACTGGATGGTTCGAGTGCAGCCAAGCTGTGCTGGCTAGTCGAGCTAAACTCTTTTTGCTTTGATAGTTGCAATTCTAGAAATTATGCTTTAAATGAGATATATTTTAGTCCTTGGATTCAATAAAGTAAAAACTAAATATATGTTTGTTTGTTTTTCTAAATTTAGGAGCTCTATAATGTTTCCTGTGATTATTTAGGTTTCGGAGAAAAACTCTGCCTATTGTTTTACTAAAACGTGTTCTCTTTTTATCATTTTTAATCTAAAGGTTAACGTAAGGTTAGCCATAAGTTTTATTAAGTAAAGATTAAACATGGTAAAAAGTATTTAAAAAACTGTCACAGAAGTTTTAAAATATGTCTTCCGTTTTTCATAATCAGCGTATGAAGCTCATCCTTAAGTGAAGCAATCGCAAATATCTTTTGTTTTGGGTCCTTCGCATCATTCTGTACACAGACATACAGACACGTATTTTATTCAAACTACCAATTTCATATTTTTGAAAGAGTGGGAAAGGCAAGAAATAAAAACAACACCACTTTGAGCCTCTGATAGTATTTTTTTTTGTTTCTATAGAACTATAATTGTTTTGGATATGGGTTTAATTTATAGTCAGTCTGTAATAATATTGCTTCAAGAATTGCCATAATATTATTATTTTAAAAAATGGATACTCAAATTCTGGATAAAACTAAATCAAAAAAGTGAAACAATTTAGCAACCCAAAGAAGCTAAGGTGGCATTGTTAATATGCAGTCAAAAATATTTGAATAAAACAACTATTCTGTTGTTGGTAAACATTACGCAAGGTAACTGTTTAAATGCATTGAGAACCAGCTTTATCAACTCTGGCACATAATCTCATCACGTATATTTTGAAGTTAAGCACAAAGCTACACAATGGGGTATCTGTGCTCTACCCATCACGGGTATCAAAATCCGATTTCTAGCTTTGTAAGTCCGCAGACATACCTTTGATGTCCATTACTGTCACCTAGTGTCCTGTTAGGTTTTTTAAAGACATTACTGTCTTCTAGTGTCCTGTTAGACTTTTGAAAAATATTACTATCTCCTAGTGTCCGTTAAACTTTTGAAAGACATTGCTGTCATCTAATGTCTTGTTAGACTTTTGAAAGACATTGCTGTCCTTTAGTGTTCTGTTAGACTTTTGGAAAAAATTACTGTCCTTTATTGTTCTGTTAGACGTTTGGAAGAAATTACTGTCACCTAGTGTCCTGTTACAGTTTTGAAAGACATTACTGTTACCTAGTGTTCTGTTGTTCTTTTGAAAGACATTACTGTCACCTAGAATGTAGTTAGACTTTTTAAAGACATTATTGTCATGTAGCATCCTGTTATACATTTAAAACGTATTACTGTCACCTAGTGTCCTGTTATACTTTTGAAAAATATTACTTTATCCTAGTGTCCTGTTAGACTTTTATAAAAAACATTACTGTCACCTAGTGTTCTGTTATACTTTTGAAAGACATTACTGACATCTAGAATGCTGTTAGACTTTTGAAAGACATTATTGTCACGTAGTATCCTGTTAGGCTTTTATAAAGAATTACTGTCCCCTTGTATCATGTTACACTTTTGAAAGACAATATTGTCACCTAATGTCTTGTAGAGTCGTCGTAGAGTTTTGAAAGACATTACTGACATCTAGAATGTTGTTAGACTTTTGAAAGACATCACTGTCACCTATAGTCATTGTAGGGCTTTGAGAGAAATATTGACGGCTATGTTCTTCGTAGTTATGAAATATAATAGGGTCATATAGAGTCCTCTTGGAGCATTGAAACAAATATTGACTGCTGTGTTCTTCTTAAGAATTCTGAAAGAAATACTGTCATTTAGATTCCTCTTAGAATTTTTAAAGACAATAGTGTTCGCTATTAGATTTAGAAAAACAAAACCATTTTCGGTTAAGTTCTCTTAATGTGTTCAGAGACAGTGTTCCTATTGGATAATACTGTTTCAAAATTAGGGAATGTTATGCACAGATAGCCCTTATGTATCCCTGCGCGATTTTCTGACACAAACAATCAACTTTAAACCGAAAATAGTGGTAAAATTTTAACACAGAAAAGTCACTATGCTAATTTTGAGCCAAAACTTCCGGTCAAGAACAATCGTTTAGTTTCAAGAACCGCCTGGCGTGATCTACCAATCACAGCCCCCGTACCTCTTCAACTTATTAACCAATACGTGTGTAACCTAGAAACGCCATGTCAATGAGTACCACTGAGCTCTGTTCTACTGCGTGCATACACAATACCAGTCATCTGCCGGAGTGCTTCTCTGCTGTCCTGTGAGCGCGTGAACTTTGTGCAACGTCGCTGACATTGTGGAGGAAGAGAGAGCTTAATCGGGTCGTTCAGGAAAGTTTCTGTACCCTCATCCTACGGATAATATCCGACCAACACGTGTTATAGATACCGATCCTAGTGTCTTCCGAAAATTCCAAAAGTAAACGTAAGTTAATAATATATCTTCAAGTCTACTTCTCCCGATCTTAAATTGTTAGTTCCACAAATACATCAGTGATTTAATATTTACAAATTATAATTCGGCAAAAATCGTGTTCAAAGAGCGTAAAAATGACCTAAAGAGGGAAATATAAAACTACATTATTTAATGTAAGTGTGTACGCATGTTTTACATTAAAATAACACTCGGTTTTAGCTTTAAAGTTACCTGCTGAACACAATTAATCGAAAAAATCCAATTTCGCTGAAAGACTTTAAAGTTTATTTGCTCAACCTGTATGATTTAATTTATATTAAAAATATTCTTACCTATCAGCGGGACACTAATTAATAGACCATCGTGGATTATTAATTAATAAGATTTTAATGAATATTTCACATCAGTTAGATGTACCCTCACTGTATTATAAATTTTGTATGGCATGTGTTCCCATTAATCCTCATTTGAACGTTGTGTCATCCAAATATGGATCGCACGAATTCACATCATTATAGTACTTCCAGCTTTTGTCGTTGCTTCATCCTCAATGGATTGTACAATGAACATCAGGTATATGTTTACATCAAGTAGGTATGTCCACCTTTTTTGATGTTGTTTTATACACATTAGCACCGCATGTGTCCGCATCAGGTAGATATGTTCACATTTTGTTGTTTCATTCACATTGGCACAGAATGTGTCCACACCAAGTAGATATGTCCACCTTTTGTTGTTGTTTTATCCATTTTGGCACCGTAAGCATTCGCATTAAGTAGATATGTCCACCTTTTTTGGTTGTTTTATCCACATTGACACCACATGTATTCACATCAAGTAGATATATCCACCTTTTGTTGTTGTTTTATCCATTTTGGCACCGTAAGCATTTGCATCAAGTAGATATGTCCACCTTTTTTGGTTGTTTTATCCACACTGACACCACATGTATTCACATCAAATAGATATATCCACCTTTTGTCGTTGTTTCCTCCACGTTAGCATAACATGTGTTATATTACAGTCGATTCGTTTTATATTATAATCTATGCTACATAAAATGAATACTAATCATCCTCAGATTAAATTTTAATCAGTTCAGTGGAATATTCTTCTCTTTGACTGCTTAGCTACACTCTTTGTTAGTGGTATTTCTAACAGTTATTTATCGCCTTCTTTCTGATATTTATAATACAAAGTAAAGAGAGGCGTAATAACTTTAAGTGTGAATGTGCTTATACAATATAGTTTAAATGTTATAAAAACATATGTTTTAATGATATGCTTACACTGTAAACGTAGCATAATTTTAGAAGACGTGAGTCTTCTCCATATAACACTGTAGTTTTAAGAAACATGATATTTTACAGGAGTCAGTAAGGAAAACGAAATAACATATCGGCCTCATCACAACAAGGCTAGGTGGGGTCTAATGAATAGTGTGTTGGGTTGCGTATCGGAATATACAAGGTTTGAACCCGCAGTATACTGTTAAACCCATTTCATACTATCAACAGTGTGGGCGTTGTAATAAGTAATACTCAATCTCATTATTCAGTTAACAGTAACGATGTATGGGCATTAGATCATATAACTGGTTGCCTATCCTCTGGCATGCAGATTAAAATTAGAATGACTATGGCTTATGTTTGTGGTCTCTGACATATGTCGCATTCAGGTTAAAAATATAATTTTTATACAAGAAAAATTCGTGAGCCAACTTGTGGTTTCTGTTTATTTCAGTCTTTAGTTTCTTACTTTTATAACATGTATCTGTAGAAGTAAGTCAGAAAGAAAAGTTTGCGAGGAGATATTCGTTTATTAGAAATATGTCTAAGCATTCTATAAGAATTTGGTTAACATAGAATGAAATGTGATTCGATACAAAATCCTTTAGGAGCAAACCACGATTTGACTCAGATGCTAATAGGGTTTAACCCCAGCTCTTCTCCTCTGTCCAATTATGGAGTCCCCTCTAAACACATCAGCCAGTCTGAAGTGTAGGTAGCGTGGAGCCATCCCTATTTTCTGGAGATCAGCTACTACAATAAGATAATCTGCGGGCAGCAAAACCTTTTGCTTTATGACGATTTATTATTCAATATATTTTTTGTTGTTTTTAATACCAATTATTCAAGTTAATTAATAATTGATTCTAATACTATTATTCATCTTAAGAAGTTTGTCAACAACCTTGAAAACGCTCTCCTCCCTTGAATAATCTCTTCAATGTTCTTCTAGTAATAATTTCCGATTCAAGTTGAGTTAAGTAACAATCTGTCCTTTCTACATTTTAAAAGACAAATAAAATATACCAAGCTTTTTTAATTCATATCTTATTTTATGCAGCCTTGGCCAAAATTTTTGCATATTTTGTAACAAATAAGATCATTATTTTTAAGATGGAATACAAATACATTTAATGCTCTCAAACTGAGAAATGAATGTTATATTAAATATCTACATGTGTAATTTGTATAATGAGACAGGTTCTATGGATATCATGAACGATTTATTAGAACAGCAAACAATTTTATCAGACACCTGTAGAAAGATGTGTAATTCAGCATAGTTCACAACAAAGCCTTACCTAAACATATATAATGACAACATATACCATAAAATTATTATAACTAGAGTCTGTAACTTTATATCAGTTCATATTAAACATTCAATACTTGGTTGATCCTACTTGTACTCTAATAACCTCAGCAAGGCGACGTGACATGCCGTCGATGAGGTTATTGATGTAATCCACCGTGATTTCAACCCAACTTGTCAATAGATGACGCTGCAACTCAGCTACAGTAGCTGTTTTGAGATCGTGGTTAGCAATTTTCCGGCTCAGTTCTGCCCAACAGTTCTCAATGGAGTTACAATCTGGAGACTTTGCTGGCCATGACAATCTTGTAACGTCCTTCTGGTCGAGATAATATTGTACTATACGGTCACTGTGGACAGTGGCATTGTCATCCTAGAACACGAGGTTATTGCCAAACCTTGATCTAGTATATGGCAGAAATGTCATCGTTATGTGACTCTTGTAGGAGGCGCCATTGACGTTTCACTGGAGAATATGAAAAGCAGTTTTTCTACCATGATGAATAGCAGCACAAACATGTACTACGCCTACTCATGTGGGAAATACAGTCTTCCCTCATTTGTTCTTCAGGCAAACAACGAACACGGGAATCTTACCATCAGCTTTAACAAGCCATAACAGGATTCATCTGGAAAGATGACATGTCGTCAGTTTCCTAACTGTAAGTTGACATGCTGTCTTGCCCAAGTAACATGGTGATGATGGTGAATTGTGGTTAATATCGATTTGCAGATAGCTCTTTGTGCAAAATACCCTTGTTTGGTCAGTCTCATATTCACTGTTATTTTAGATACCCTGGAATGAATGTGTTCATGCCCTTCCTGTCGAAAGGTTGCAAATTTCTTTCAACCTTGACGTATTAACCTGATCAATACATGGTCATCTCGGGGAATAGTTTTTTGGCATACACCAATAGACTTTCCTGGAACAACGTTTCCTGTTGTCTGGTGAAATTTCAGGATTCTGGATACAGTGGACTGGGGCTACCCAACTGTTCTGGCAATATCCGTTTGCTTCGTACCATTTCTGTACAGTCAAACAATTTGACGCCCTGTAACTTCTTTCACATGACAAGACATGACGCTACAACAAGTACAGAGAAATTGTTTGAACGAAAAATTGGTCTGCTTTGAAAATGATTATAGCAAAAGTATACCCTTTTATACAAAACTGGTGTGTATGTGTGTTTTGATAAAACAAAATGCTCAAAACAACTTATACAGACCAGAATAACAACTCGAACGTGTTTGTCCGATCATACTCTACCTTCTTTGTTACTACTCGGGCCTTTACTCAATAACTACTCTATGCGTGCAGACAATAACATTAATATAGAACAATATGCAAAGATTTTGGCCCAGACTGTGCATAAAATACTATATTATATTTTTCTATATCACTTTATTTGTTGTTTCTGTTGTTGTTGTTTTTACTTTTTAATTGATAAATTATTTGAATGAGATTAACGAGTTACTTTATCAGGAACATTATTTAGGTGTGGTTAGGTGTGTCTAACATTATTTGAGAAATCAATATAAATAAATGTCAATATGTGTGTGTGTATCCGTATCTGTTCCTTATACGTTTCCACATTTTTTTATCAATCAGCACCGAACTTAACACAGTGATACAGGATGAGGCCTTGTGAAGGGGGCTTGGACACCTTCCATCTAATTTTGGAAAAAGTACCAATGTTATATATACCTCAGCATTAGAATGAGCTGTGTAATCACTTTTTGTTAGAATTCTTGAAAACAGTATGCCTTTGTTTTTCCGTATTGGTACCTTTATGTATTTGTATTGAAATGGTATGTCTCTGTTTTCCGTATTGGTAACTTTATGTATTTGTATTGAAACGGTATGTCTTTGTTTTCCGTATTGGTACCTTTATGTATTTGTATTGAAACGGTATGTCTTTGTTTTCTGTATTGGTACCTTTATGTATTTGTATTGAAACGGTATGTCTTTGTTTTCTGTATTGGTACCTTTTTTATTTGTATTGAAACGGTATGTCTTTGTTTTCCGTATTGGTACCTTTATGTATTTGTATTGAAACGGTATGTCTTTGTTTTCCGTATTGGTACCTTTATGTATTTGTATTGAAACGGTATGTCTTTGTTTTCCGTATTGGTACCTTTTTGTATTTGTATTGAAACGGTATGTCTTTGTTTTCCGTATTGGTACCTTTATGTATATGTATTGCATTTTTAATATTTATTATGTTAAGAAAAAAAACAAAACAGAAGCATAATTTTTTATCCTTTGTCATAAACGAGTTTTTATTTCACCTGTCCAACGGACGGGTACTTGATCTAGTAATATATAAATGTAATTTATAGTTTGAGCTATTTGAATGGTTATTAAATAACATACGATATAATCAGAAAACACTCCCAAAACAGAGTGAGTTTTATATTTTAAGCTTTAAAAAAATCGAAGAGCATCCAGCCGACCCCTAAACCACCAACAAAGGTTACTTACTCCGCAGCTTCTCACTTAGACGTGGAATAATGTCCCTGTGCTTTTTTCGTCTTTAAAGGAAACCTCATATTTCTGAATTAATTATAATTGATATTTTGCGAACAATTCTACGTACTGATTCTAGATGAAAAAATAATAATAACGTTTCTCCAACATGAAGATTCACTCCACGAAATGCATATATATATATACATACATATAATAAGTTATTTTAAAATATATGGCGATTATAAAGACATCTCCATATCTAAAATGTTAACATCTTAGAAACAACTTGTTCTAGGGCAACAAAAGTTCACCAAAGGGGCATTGAGAATTACAAGTTTTATTGAGGAAAGCTAGGGAATGGTAATGGTATTTCCATACCACATTACACTGTATACTAAATCGCTTGCTTTCAAAAGTAAAACTGCTTTTATTTCTCTTCTTTTCCCTCTTCCAAAAAAAAAAAAAAAAAGATTGGTGGCTTGGATAAAATGAATGACAGTAAGCATGCTGGATATTACGTCGAAGATCAATGAACGCTGTCCAGAACAGATCATGCTTGCATTAGCTTCATTTGGAGATAGGCTTCATATACTGAATCAAAATGACAGAAGAAGTATTGAACACAGTTTGTTTTAAACACCCTGTACCATATCCAAGTATTCCTGAATAAAACTTATGATTCTCAACGTGCCTTTAGAGAAACTAATTTCCCCTTGGAAATTTTTAAAGATGTAATCATTTTAAATATAGCTTTTTAATAATCAGTCTGTGATTTTTTGTTGATATCGCTGTTGACAATGATCATGGAATAGCCTAGTCCGGCATCACTTGTATCTAAAACAACGAGCCTCTGTGACAAGTTTGTGAATCTTCATAGACAAGCTTTTGGCTTTATTTACTGCCAAGTAGTAAGAATTCCCAGGTAAATTAACAGCACTGACTAAAGCTAGCTTTCTCGTCATTAAGAGGAAAACAATGTCGAATCAACAAAGAAAGATATTGCAATCTTTTTCAAACAGTTTCTCTTATCATGTATGATCGTAAGTGGGCAACGCCGTAGAGTCTAGCGAGGAACAGTCTTCAGTATTGTCAAACAATTTACTCTATATCGCTTATTCATTGGACACATTGGAGTGAAAGATAAAAACAATGCGGTGCATTTCAATGTCGAAATAGTGCCTTATTTCTTTAAAAGATTGTTGTTGTTTCAACATTAAGCACATTTCACAAATGAATATTAATTGGTATTCCTTGTAATATTCATCCCACATCCACAGAAATATTTATTCAATTACTAAATAATACTTTCAGTTCGGTATGTTTATTTCTCTCTCTTTTTTGTCTGTGTTAAATAATCGAATTAACAGGACGAGAAGTCTTTGGGAGAGTTGGGACAGCAGTAAGTCTACGAATTTACAACGCTAAAACCAGGAGGTCAATTTCCCTCGGTGGAAATAGCAGATAGCCGGATGTGGTTTTGCTATAAAAACCCACACACCCACATTCAAGGTTAACGCCTTTTATTGGCTTTCAACATCAAACTTATATTTTGAAGAGTAGCTTTTGGCACTCTTGTCTTATTGTTGTTTCTCAGTTCCCAACAAAATGTTGTTTTATGTTCCAATATGTTTATTGGTATTTAAAGATTAATTAAAGTTTGATAATTTTCTTTTGAATTAATGCTTACTTCTTATTTATAATTGAAAATGAAAGAGAACTTTGATACTACAGTTCTACCTGAGCAAGTCATAATATAACCTTTATATCACAATGTAATCTGTAAATGAGACGAGTTTTTGCGAGAACACGATCATTATATTATTATTATTATAACATTATAACATATTAAATATGTTGAATAAGATATCAAATCGGGTGATGGCTTAGCTATTCTAGCTTGTTGCATGGGATATAGTATACAGATAATAATGTTTTTAGTTGACATCGTATCAAATCAGTTAGTTATATTAAGGCCTTAGCTTATGAAACAAATTATGGAGAATGGAATAGACTGTTCTTATAGTTTAAATTGTATCGAATCAGGTAGAGGTATTAAGGCTCTCGCTTATGAAACAGGGCAATTTTTGTTGTTGTTGTTTTTTGCTACCGTTCAAGCAGTGCCAAATCAGGTGGCAGTATTAAGGCCTTAGCTTACCAAAGAGAATATGGAGAACAGAGCAGACTGTTTCTATACTTCAAGCAGAACGGGATCAATTCGGCCCGGCATGGCCAGTTGGTTAGGGCGCTCGACTCGCAATCTGAAGGTC
>NW_013667634.1:196799-203531 GCF_000517525.1 Limulus polyphemus
CCCCCAATGAAAGAATAGACCATTCCAAGCTTTTACTTGTTGTTAAACAAATGTTTCAACTGAAATATGTAAAGGAGTTCATGTTTAGTCCTAGTCATATTCTTTCATTGTCAAGCCTTCGGCATAGAAAGTACACATAGATGCTTTTGTTTATTTACTTATTCCTATCCATTTCTAATTCAATCCATAACAGTACCCTATTGATAACTTTACACTATGGCATTCTCTTTCTAATTAAAAGTTGATATTAAGGCATATTTTGGTTACTTTGACAAATCAAATGTTTAAGTGAAAAAAATTAACTTAGGATTGCATTTTTGTGTGTCAAATTATATATATTTAATCTTTTTTACTCTGATAATTAATGGATTTGATTATAAATTATGTTTTTTTTCATTCTTACTGAAAAATGTTTCTGCTTTTACACATTTGAAAAGTAGTGTATATGCAAAGTTTATAAAACAACGAAATTTAGCCAATGCTAAAATTAGGTTTTCGATAAGCTTTTGCTGGATACTAAAACATACTGGTCATAAGATACACAACGATCGACGACGGGTAAAAAAAAACAACTTCCATTAGATACATAATAATCGACGACAAAAATGCATGATACACAGCAATCGAAGACAAGTAAAAAGTACATAAGATACATTAAAAAAAACGAAGCCAGGTAGAAAACTTCCATAAGATACTCAATAATCGACGACAGATAGAAAACTTCCATAAGATACACAAGAATCGACTACAGATAGAACACTTTCATAAGATACACAAGAATCGACGACAGGTAGAAAACTTCCCCAAGATACACAAGAAACGAAGACAGGTAGAAAACTTTTATAAGATACACAAGAAACGAAGGCAGGTAGAAAACTTCCTTAAGATACACAAGAATCGACGACAGGTAGAAAACATCCATAAGATACACAAGAAACGAAGACAGGTAGAAAACTTCCATAAGATGCACAAGAATCGACGACAGGTAGAAAACGTTTATAAGATACACAAGAAACGAAGACAGGTAGAAAACTCCCATAAGATGCACAAGAATCGACGACAGGTAGAAAACTTCCATAAGATACACAAGAATCGACGACAGGTAGAAAACTTCCATAAGATACACACAGTGTAACAATTAGTAATGACAAACAAGCAACACCTCATGTTAACAACGATATACAACACACAGTGTAACATTTAGCTGTAAAGATAAACAAGCAGCATGTAATATTTCTGGGTGTATCTGGAAGCTCTAAGCTGGCGTTTCTAATGATTCACCAACCTTTGGTGTTTCAGCTGTAAATTATACAAACAATAAATTTTAACTTTGGATATTATTTTATCACGGAATCATTTTCCTTCACATCATAGTTGATTATTTGTTTTGAATTTCGCGCAAAGTACTCGAGGGATATCTGCGCTAGCCGTCTCTTATTTTGAGGTGATATATTAGAGGGAAAGCAGCTGATCAACACCACCCAGCGTCAACTCTTCGGATATTCTTTACGCTTTTAAAACAGCAGTTGCGAATGTTACCTCAATTTGTGGCTGGCATTCATTTTTGGAGTTTAGTCTTATAGATTATTAAGATACATGATAAATAATTAATTTACATTCGAAAGCAGGTACAACCTAAGATGGCGGGAGGTAAACATGATACGGACTGTTTTTTCTAATTGTATACATCTTGTGTAATGTGAAGTTTACGTATAATGCTGAAACGGCTCTATGTTACAGTATTTTATGCATATATAAGTAAATTGTCACAGAAGTATGATACGCGGGAAAGTAATAAATCAAGATGCATATGGCATGATATGTCCAACGTATCCAGTATCTCGTGCATTAAATGTCAGTTTTATTCACAGACTTGGTGAAGTATTGTACTGAATCCCGGGAGAAACATAAGAAAAATAATGTTGATGTTATAGCATAACCAAACATAAAATAAACATAAGAAACATGTCATACACATTACCCGTATCACATAATCACTTAAAAAACGACAACAGCAAAAAAACATGAGAATCATGCCGTAGACATTATCCGATTACATAGCCAATTGGGAAAAGACATCGGCAGAAGGAACATGCCATAGATACTATCCTATTACGTGGACACTCGTGGAAAGCCAAAGATGACGAAAAATTAGCTTAATTTTCAAGATAAGAAAGAAGTTAACATTATTTCTAAAATAATGGAACTTGAAAAACTTGTTGGAAATGTATTTCTAGAGAAGAGTATGATTGTATGTGTTCCAACCCTAAATATGTTTTGCAGACAGGAATGTTGCTAAAGTTAGGTACTACCCACTGCCTGGAAAGTAAATAAGCATCAAGTACCACAATTACAGGAAAAACCAACCAAATATCATAAAGTATCTTCTAACCCTTAAAAAGAGACTTTTCCCTAAAATTACAACTGTTTCTTACCCGATAGACTACCCCTCATATTCTGTCTTTTCTCTCTCTCTGGTACGTCTTGAAACCTTGCCTATAGTCCCCATTGCTCCTTCTTCCTTGTGCATTTCAAACACCAAAACCCCAGTTTGTCTCATTTTATTAGTGGATGGACAAGGACTCGTGTCCTTGAACAGCCTTGAATTCCTGCTTTTTTTTTCTCTTTTGTCTTTCCATGTCCCTCGCGCTTCCGAAAGGAATAATGACAGTAAATACCATATTAAGAATTGTAGCACTAAAAATTCACCGCACAGTTGTAATGCTTTCTTACATTTTTATTCGGTATCTGATACGACGAATATGATATGGTTTAAATACTATTTATTTACACTCTTCTGATTCTTGAAAATCCCTAAAGGACTAGATTAAGAATGTAGTGCTAAATAAAATATGATAGACCTATCATAATGTCTTATGACAAGTGTAATTAAAAGTGTTATCTACTGTAATTCAAATATTTTTCAAATGACTTTTTAGTGATCGATCTTCTAAATCTGAATATACATTTGTCACCACTAATAAAATAGCAAATATAAAAGAACCATTGGAGGTATGAGGTGAGTATTAGCGACGCTGTTTTCATATCCAGGCTGCTAAAACAAATGAATTTGTACCGATGAGGCCTTCAACATTTGAATGTGCTGAAAGCAGCCTCGACAGTTTAATGCCAAAAGAACATATTAGTTCTGTGGAGAAGGAATCACTGAGTTATTATAACTTATTATAACCATCGTTTTCATTATTATTATGACCACAAATCATAATGTGACGAAAATTCACGAAGACTGGATAACCCGTTTTGTATGCATTTCATATTCGATCGTTGATGCTGTTCGTCTGTTTGGTGTGGTAGATGAATTTTTGTACCAACGGGTTGATGCGCTTCAGTGGATCCATGAAGAAAACAATTTCGTTGAAGAATTCATTTGTTATGTAATATAATAATATTTGCTGCTGTTGATGAACTAAGATCATATTTTTATAAGAAAATATTTCTTGTAATTAAAAATTGATACGCAAAGTGATCTAAGTTTATCAGTTAGGCCTATGTTTTATCGATCTCCTCACTGCCATTATTTGGTTTATCTGCTAGAACTAACACCTCGTGATTTGATTAATAAAATATGATTGATAAAAAATTACTTCAAATTATTCGAAAAACTATTCTACATATAACTTTACATGACTTCATCAATTATTAAGACAGATAAAACATAAAAAATCAAATGTCAAGATAATGATAAAATGCACTTATGATAGTTCATCTCGAACACGTATTGCATTGTCATTCTGTGGGTACTCATCAATGAACTTAAATACTAACCATTTGAAGTTTCTTTCAAACAAGATCTCCCCTTCAACTGGAAACGAAGCAGTGTTTTTCGATGGCAAGTCAAGAAATTCCGGTAATCGTTTCTTGGGAGTTTTACATACACCATTGGAGTGCCCGAAATCTGCTGAATCCAAATAGGCAATCCATATGATGGTAACTATTTCAGTCGGGAGTTATGAGCAGTGAAGGAAGCATACGGTTTCGGAGTGGCCAGATGCCTTACTTACAATGGTTACACACACTATTTAATTATTTCTTCTTTTTTTTTATTCTCAAATTCAATTATGCGACTTTTCTTCATTTTCTGTTTGAAATTTTAGACCTTCTTTTTCATCTTTTGATCTGTCGGAAGGCTACTACTCTAATCACTACTGCCCTTGTCAACACCAAACCTATTTTTGAGTGTATCTTTGAGCTTAACAGATGGATCTGCCTCAACAAGGTCCATCTTGATCGTATCCACAGCGACTGCACAGGTTGTAAGTTGAACATATCTGAGCATGTAGGTAAGCAAGGAAATGGTGGTAATTAATTATTACAAGCCGAAGAGTAGCAAAGTTACAGCTAAAGTCAGCGGGAATTGGAGTTATCTGCTGAAAATATTTTGGACTCTGGTTTGAAAAACAGTTGCAACGAAGGGCGAAAAAGAAGGCTCGTGTAGCGAATCCGTTGATTAAAAACCAATAAGTACTGTTGTTAACTATGGGATTTCTGATGATGGTGTGACCAATTATAACTCGGTTAATTTTTTGTTCGATTTCAAAAGTGTAAATTAAAATCGTCATATTCCATCCTATGCTATATCTTATATAAGTTTCACCCAAATCAGTTAAGTCCCGGATTTATTTTGCGTCCGATCTCTGCCACCTAGGCGACTCTGATTGGGGGATAGATCCTGTGTTAATAAAATTACACTGAATTATTAAAACGAATGTTTCTCTTATTTTTACGGAATATTAACATCTTAACTTTGAAAAATAACTTCAAGTAAATAAGTGAAAATTGTTGGTTTTTTTGCACTGTTTTAGAAAAGGTTCACACAGAATATGGAGGAACCACTCGTAAGAGTTGTAACTCAGCATCAGGTTACTACTGGGACGCTGATTGGGCCATTACCTTTTTGCACCGGCTCTGTAGACCCTTTGGCTCTCTTGATATGGCAATGTCAAGATTTCAAAGAAACCAGCTCAAAAAAGATAATGAAGGTATTAAAACAAAACATTATTCTATGTAATATATTACATGGTTTATAATCTGCATATTAGTTATTTTGTTGTGAGTTATTAGTGAATTGTTTTATTGTTAATACTCGTGTGCTGTTTGCATAGTCTTTCTGTCATTTTTAACTTTACGGTGAGGGTGATCTTAAATCAGATGACGTTCATCAAGTGTATATGAAATTAACTGTTATTGTCTTTATAATCCAGTTGCTTAAGTAATGTAATAAAAACTGAAAACCAGATATTTGAGTGGCAGCTAAGAGAAACAACTATAAATAAATTACACTAAAAACATGCATTTTGTTTAGAAAATAGTTAAGTTGAATTTAACAGTAGAAATATTTTATTTCTTAGTAAAAATCGTTGACAGCTATTACAACCTTAGTCGATAAATGGATAAAAAACACAGAATCACTCTAAAAACCTGCATATTTTAGTACATTTAGTGCTAAACCTAAATAATTGTATGTCTTGAATTACCATAAGAATTCTATCCTCAGTCATTACGTTTATATTAGAGGTCCTGTAATTAACGGTGCTCATAAATATAAGCCCCGGATGTATCCTTATTATTTAACTTGAAGTTTAATAGCCTACACACAGTCAGCTATTAATATAATACAATGCACACGACATGCCCATTTATTACATTGGTCTCGAGGTCAGTTATAGAAGCATGTATCAATATCACTAACCATTCACATCGAGATCAATTATACCAGTGTGCATTAATATCATTAAGAACTCAAATCGAGGTCAGTTATAGCAGTTTGTATCAATATTACTAACCATTCACATCGATGTTAGTTATAGCAGTGTGAATCACTATCATTAACCACTCACATCAAAGATCAATTAGAGCAGTTTGTATCAGTATTACTAACCATTCAAATCAGGATCAGTTATACCAGTGTGCATCAATAACAATAGCTATTCAAATCGAGATGAATTATAGCAGTTTGTATCAACATTACTAACCATTCAAATCAAGATCAATTATACCAGTGTGCATCAATATCACTAACCGTTCACATCGAGATCAGTTATATCATTGTGTATCAATGTCATTAACCATTTAAAATAAATTCAGTTATAGTAATGTGCATCAAAATCACTAACCATTCACATCGATGATAATTATAGTTGTGTACACCAATATCATTATCATATGTTGTTGAGATCAATTTTAGTTGTGTATACTAACATACAACCCAATCACATAAAGATTAGTCATTGTTGTGGGTATTAAAATCACGTCGATGTGGCACCCACTTTGAGTACAATAAACAATGGTACAATAAACTAACATCACTCTCCCTCTACACCTAGACCAATCATAATAGTGTGCATTACAATCATTTTCTACCAATTTTAAGATAGAAGAAAGTACTAAAAGCACTATCCAACCACAAGGAAATCAAACATTGCAGCGTGCACCAATACCATAATCTACCTATGTTGAAGTCAGTTACAGCTTGCATTGCGTACTAACACCAAATTTTACTGAAGATTTTATTAAACTAAGAGAGATTTAATTCGATGCTCTGAACAAGTGTATGGACATATTTTTACACGTTGTCGTTTCATACGTTGTGCATCATTACTAACATGAAATGTTGCTTGTTTGTCTTTACAACTAAATGTTACACGTTGTGCATCATTGTTAAGATGAGATGCTTGTTATTTTACTAATTAAATGTTACACTGTACGTTATGC
>NW_013667634.1:204452-212519 GCF_000517525.1 Limulus polyphemus
GGAAAGTTCTTAGCCCTCTTTGAACCGTGCGTGTCAGAGACAGAGAAAGTTCCTAGCCCTCTTTGAACCGTGCGTGTCAGAGACAGAGAAAGTTCCTAGCCCTCTTTGAACCGTGCGTGTCAGAGACAAGGAAAGTTCCTAGCCCTCTTTGAACCGTGTGTGTCAGAGACAAGGAAAGTTCCTAGCCCTCTCTGAACCGTGCGTGTCAGAGACAGGGAAAGTTCCTAGCCCTCTTTGAACCGTGCGTGTCAGAGACAGGGAAAGTTCCTAGCCCTCTCTGAACCGTGTGTGTCAGAGACAGGGAAAGTTCCTAGCCCTCTTGAACCGTGTGTGTCAGAGACAGGGAAAGTTCCTAGCCCTCTCTGAACAGTGCGTGTCAGAGACAGGGAAAGTTCCTAGCCCTCTTTGAACCGTGCGTGTCAGAGACAGGGAAATTTTCTAAAACCATTCTAAACCGTGTATTAGAGACGGAAAAGGTGTCTTATCAAGTATTTTCAACAACAAAAACAATATCACCTACAGCAATTACTTATAGTAGTTATCATTAAACACAAGGTCGGATACCACAAACAATTCGAGTATCAAGAGAATTGCTAAAATATAATTGAAAAACACCTGAAATATCTTCTTAAAACTTATACCCAGGAGATTTCTTCCTTACTCGCATTTGTTTAATTATAAGAGAACATAAGACATAGAAATCATAACATTGGTTTAACCCTGGAAAATGTCTCATAGGTAAACGTTCAAGAAGCCATGGCAAACGGACACGTAGACTGGATTTTACACGTGAAGCCAGCTCGTGACCCTGAGGAACAGAATCTTGAGGTTGTCGTTAGGAGTGGACAGTTGTTTTTCCAGGCAGTAAGGGATATTAATAAACAAGAGGAGCTAATGGTATGGTTCAGTGACGATCTTGTTGAAATTCTCCGCTTGCCGTCAGTACCTTCTACGACTGTGAAAGGTAAATTTATGACACTATTTTTCGCAAATCAGTTTCTTACATTACGGAAAAGCTAGCCGTCACTTACCAGTAGCGCCACACAGCGGTAGAATGAGGTTTCCATTAAGTCGAAATTATACAAGATATTGTATTACACAGCCGTGTAAAAGTTTCTTTCTATAAAACCAAGACTCCGATAAGAGAGGACCTTTCGTAAAACATGATGATAATAACTTGTGGTGTAAAGTAAGCCTTGGGTTTTCTATTGATATACATTCCAACACTTATATCTTGGTTTGTTATTACGTTTTACGTTTCTTGGTTCGGAGTCGTTACAACTCAAAATAACTAGTTTCATTCCGATAAGGATTCGTTTAGAAACAGTGTATCTAACAGAATCTTTCTGGAGACAAAAGTTACCTTCGTTATCAAGTATCAGCCCATTAAAACACGTTTAATTATTTGTACCCCATTGTAGTTTAATAAACTTTCACTTTTAAAGAAAACTGATGTAATCTAGTTGGTTATCATTATTGTTGGTGTGTCCTTTGTTTTATATTTTTTCAAGTACATAATCAAGTTTATTTTTGTTGGTGTGGGTATTGTTATGTGCCACGTCAAAGATATGATGCATTCACTAATATTTGCGTAGCCCTCATATGCATTACATCTTTTGTTAATATTAAGAATAACCTGTATGTAAAATGGAAAGGGTTTTGTTTGATTTTTGAACTAAAAGATTTTGAATTTCGAATAGCATATTTCATAAACATTGACTTTCAATACTGCATTTCTTTAATTGCTGAATTAGCTAAATTTAATCGAATTTTATATCTTCAACAAATGATTAATTTTTATCATTATAAAGCATTTGTTCTGTTAATGTATAGCATTTATTGCATTGGCGTTAATTCTTTTTCTTATTTTTTCTGATCGTTTTCAGAGGGTACACGCTATTTTTGTGTGCTCTGTCACAAGATATTTCTTCATTCTTATCCTGTGATTGGACATTTGATGTACTGGTGTGAAAAACGGAACTACGTCAGGAGCTTCACTACTACATCCGGTACTACTGACATGAAATTATCAGCAAATATAAAGCCGAAACAGACCCAACCACGAATCAAACGTTTTGATATTGCGTCACTAACTGACACTTCGTACAACTCTAGCGATCAAAGAGTTGGGAGTAGTATTAAGTGTGGTCAAGACGAGATGGCAGAAAATCCGACAGAGAACAGTGATGAAGACGACCCTTCACTAAAGAGTACAATCACAATAAAAAGAAAAGCAGATACAACAGATGAGAACCTTAGAACTAAGAAACAGAAGAAAACCGTCGAAGAAAGACCACTTTCCTTTTCGCTCCCACAGGACTATATAAAATATACGTCTTCTTCTCCGGAAAATATTCCTGCCTTCGAAATCAAAATGTCAACCTCTGTAACAGCATCAGAGCAAAGGGACGAACGTGGTTATTCCACCATCAACAATAAAAAAACTTTAAGCGAAGAGATGCACATTCCTGTGAAAACAATGAGCGCTTTTAAACAAGTGAAAAAGGCGTTTTCAACCCCCATCTTTCCTTCCCTTCCCGTATCGACAGTGGCGCCATCGTGTGAACCATATTCAAACCATCTTGCACTCTCGTTTGTCCCAGAACTTTCTCTTAGTCGTTCTAGTCTAACCAGTAACACATTAGGTGACACTCAAAGCTCGTTGGCACTGTTTAGAGGCTTCTCAGACCAATCATTCACAGGAGATATGAGGAGTGCACTTTCAACAAAACTCTTGCACTCATCATTAGACTCCAGGGGTCTGAGGTTAGGAGATCCAAGACCGTGGGGCATTTCAAACACGAATTCCTTTCAACACACGCAGTTCCAAAATATTCCTTTTTCTTCCTCCAAATATTTCCCTACACATCTGAGATCTAATGTGCCAACTGCAAAGACTGTCACCTCTCCCATTATTTCTTACTTTCCACCATCTTTAACTGCTTTATCATTTCCGACACAGAACTGGTGCGCTAAGTGCAACGCTACATTTCGGATGACCAGTGACTTGGTTTATCACATGCGGACCCATCACAAAAAGGAACCGATTCATGTGATGAAGAATAAGCGAGAAGGAAAACTAAAATGTATTATATGTAACGAAATCTTTCGGGAACGTCATCACTTAACACGGCATATGACGTCACACCAGTAACTGTACACAGTTATAACAGTGTGTTTACCACACATATCTTCAGTCTATTTCAAAGTATTTCAGCTAAATTTCTAGATTCAACAGTATATAAACGCAGGATGAGCTAAGAAAACTTGATATAGATTGAGACCGCGTTATATAATCGATTTAATTGATAATTTATTCATTAAATATTTTATAGTTGCAAAATAAGTTATTAAGAAAGTTCCTGAAGAATAAAAAACGAATTTATTCTTCTATGTATTCGACACACATATATATATATATATATATACATATAATATCCATTCTCAGGTCAATACCAAACAAAGATTATTCTATACTACAAAAATAATTATACAAATATAATAATTTTGCTCTGACAAAACAAAGCTACTGCTATAGAATAGTGCTAATCAACGCAGTTTAAGCAAAATATCTTATGATACCCCCCCCCCCTCTAGTAGCACAGCATGTCTACGGATCTATAACTCTAGCAACCGGGTTTCGACACTTGTGGTGGACAGAGCACAGATAGCCCATTGTGTAGCTTTGTGCTTGAGTACAAACAAATCTTATGATAGGTAAATGAATATCTCGTACAGGTGGCTTTACATCTTTACAGTTCCTAAATTTCACTTAAATGCACCACTGTTTCATGGCTAAAACCACTGATATGTCATTGAATATTCCTTTGAGAGAACTATTTCCAGAGGATCTTTAGTATGTGGAATCATTTGGCAAGATGTCACGCGATTCCCCTGAGCGTCATATACACTGGATTGATTTCCGGTGAGCGTGCGGACCACACCGTCCGATTCATTCTTTCTTTTTTAAAGAAAATCGTAATATGTTTAAAAAAATTGTGAATGGACGTTATTATCCATTACACTGAAGTCAGAGCCAATAACGCCACCTCATGGTAGCATATAGAATCACTGGGTGTGGCCTCATATAATATGACATGTAACATTCCACGAGAGTCAGTTCGTCTAGTAACATCTCGCAAAAAAGAATTAATGTTATTAAGTTTTGTTATGTTTTTCAACAACTTTTCGATTTATAGTTTCATTACACATTAAAAATATTCAATTTGTATATGTATGTTTTGTACATATTTAACTGTAGAGGGCGCACTAGGGTATTGCTTCCTTTTTTTTTTTGTTTTGTTTGTTTGTTTCGAAGACCGAAATGAGACAGGAGCACGTGTCACCTTCGTCTAGTTCGAGGTATCATCAGAGTCTATGAGGTCCCGCAAGAAAGACACTATTTCGTTACACCCTGTGTATAAAGCTTTACTTGAAATGTAAATATTTCCCCTTTTACGATGTGTGTGCATATATGTATATAGATATATAAATTTCATTATATTTCAGTGTTATAATAAAAAATGTTCTCGGCAACATGTTAAGGTTTCGATCAATGACTGCTGGTACAGACTAGATTACATGTGGCGAAGTTTGTCTCGACCTCAGTGGCTCCAATAAAATAACTAGACGTTATAAAGTATGTAATGCATGGAGACGGCTTGAATGGTTTAACATGTTAAATTTATATTAAGGTTTTTCTTCATTACCCATTCAAGCCGTCTCCAAGCATTATTAGTCTCAAAGTGGGTTCCTCGTCATCGAATTTATAAAGTATGTATTTTCTTTAATAAAAATAGATAATCCTTCAAAACTGCTCGGGGATTTAGTCTTTTTTAACCATGTGTTATGCTTTTTATAACATCAAAAAATCTAACACTAACAATATTTTTCATTCGTTCACCATTATGTGATATTGATAAGGTACTGTAGAATACGATAGAAAGATTCGTGGACACAGCGTCCTGTAGAATATAATCTAAAGACTTCTAGACGGAGTGTACTGTAGAATATGATATAAATACACGTGAACTGTACTATATAATTGGATATAAAGACTAGTAGACGAAGTGTACTATAGAATATAATGTACAGACACGAAGACTGTACTATATGATATGATTTATAGACTAGTGGATGAAGTGTATTGCAATAGCTTGTAAACACATATATATATAAATATATATATGTATAACTTGTAAATACACACACACATATATATATATGTATACATAACTGTAAATACACACACACATATATATATATGCATATATAACTGTAAATACACATATATGTATGTATAACTTGTAAATACACACACATATATATATATATATATGTATATAACTTGTAAATACACATACACGTATATATCTATATATATCCTTAAACAGAAATTTAAAGAATATTTGAAACTGAAAATTGGGGAAAATGGACTCAACTTTTGCATCACACCTTATGGAAACCAAACATTAATTTCATCTGGAAAAAAAAAACAACTACAACAAATTTTACACGTCAGTGAAAAAAATGATAAAAAACTAAATAACCTGGTAATTGTATAAATAAATAGAAGTATAAAAACGAATCCAGACAAAGACTTAAACGACCGAATCAACTTAAGCTCCTCCCCACTTCTCACCCTATATGCCTCAGGATGAATGTCAAGGTTGCTTCCGGTTCTTTGGTTAACAAATATATATATTCCTGTTTACAGGTTATTACAATCTGTACCCGATGATGCCTTTACTAACGAAACTAAGAAATTGTCATTATTTTTTTCTAAATTCTATAATTATGGAGTTTCTCCAAGTGCTGACTGATTCAAATATTAATTGTCACATATACAGGCTAGTGATATGATATAAAAACTCATGGACGAAGAATACTGTGTAATATGGTATGAAGACTCGCGAACACAGTGTATTGTAGAATATGATATAAAGACTCGTGGACGAAGAGTACTGTGTGATATGGTATGAAGACTCGCGAACACAGTATATTGTAGAATATGATATAAAGACTCGTGGACGAAGAATACTGTGTGATATGGTATGAAGACTCGCGAACACAGTGTATTGTAGAATATGATATAAAGACTCGTGGACGAAGAATACTGTGTGATATGGTATGAAGACTCGCCGAACACAGTGTATTGTAGAATATGATATAAAGACTCGTGGACAGTCTGAACTGTAGAATATGGAAAATGATGAATAGGTGACTGAAGAATTAATTTCAAATCTTGTCACTTTAAAGTGTAAATTCTGTTCAAAATCTGAATGCACCGTATGAAGGTTTAACTCTTCTTTAGGAAATCTAAGTGAACAAAGCTTAAAAGTATAAAATAAGAAACAAAAAATTTTTAAAGATATGTTTATAAACAAATGTAGCAATTAAACCTTGTGTGTGCAGTAAGTAGGCTTTATGGTCCAAAACTTAGTAGATATATATAATTCTCAATATTATAATGTTTCAACATCTTCGCCTTAACTTAGATGAATTTTAGAAATCATTAAGAGTGTATCCAAGTTTATGGTATGTGCAAAGAGGTGTTTATTAGCATATAAATGTGTACAGAACTATATATGTCATTTTACATAGGATGTTATGGGATACAGAAAGTGTTTGATACAATCTCTTACTTGTTCTGCGACAACTCCCCAAACTAAATTACGGCAATTAATCTTTATGAACTTTTTCAAGGATTAAAAAAATATGTTTACGACTGAAAACACACGTGTTTTTGTGAGTATGGTTAGTCTTAACATATTGGTGATTGTTTATTTCTTTAATGAACTAATTAGCTTTTCCTCGTATATATTAGATTCTTTTTTTTTTTAGCGTTTGTGCATATTCTGAACACTAGATGACAGCTCCTGCACCTTCACGTTAATCCTACAAAATCTTTAGTGTGATGTATTACGAAATAGCCTACTGAATAAGCATGAAAATATCAATTTATTAATTTCAATAAACTGTAAATATTATGAATTTATCGCTTATAAATAAAGTGTTCAGGACAGCTAGCAAGTAAATCAGAAAGAAATAAGGGCAAACAAATCAAAAAAGAATAAATCCAATCGATTAAAAAACTAGAGGAAAAATAAAACGAATATTAAATGAAATAATTAATTAAATTAATATTCATTTGCAAAATGACTAAAAGGCTAAGGAAATATAAGCCTAGTGCGATGAAAAAAAACAGTATTTATGGCAGAACAGCACTCTATCAACAACTATATAAAAAAAAAGCATTGGAACATTTATATTTTTAAGTGGATAGAACAAATTTCCCACTTTTACACCAAACTTATGTAACAAAAGGGGCTTACAATTCGATATCATGTAGAAGACCAAGAGTTATGTCGCAGCGACCTTAGTAGAAAGGCATTTCAATATGCAAATATTTATTGCTTTCTGAGCCGTGGCCGTAATCTTGTTATTGTTGTAGTAAGACCCAGAGTCTACAATGGTGCAGGGATGTGTAAGACCCCTATCAGGCAGGTGGCAGAAAAACTAAGTAAAATCTAAAACAAGCCCTCCCTACTTTCCTTACTAGAAGATTCTAGATTTAAATAATTTCACGAATTTTTATGTACTGCTATATATGTACATAGATATGACTGATGAAAATGATAGTTTTCCCACTGTTCGATTGAAATGCACATTGTTTCACGTGTTCTTATGGTCTGCTAAATAAATAGGTGTGACTGATGTAAATGACAGTTTCCTTTGAAACACTAAGATAAACTTTACAGCTGAAAGATTGAAATTAATTTTATAGTCATGTCATCGAGTTTTCAAGAAATCCTGTGCAATAGAGTAATGATATCAAACACGGCTTGAGACAACTATTTGTACTTAAAGTCCAATTCAATAAAATATAGTTTCCACACAGCAAATATGAACAGATTATAACCATCATCTTACTAATGAAAACAAAATGCAGACCTTGGCTCATCTATTCAGATAAATGAGAAGCGGTGTATGCTGCAAGTTCTTCACTTCAACACAGTTTACCTTTACTGATAATAGTGTTACGTCTCCGTTTGTTAATTGATTTTC
>NW_013667634.1:213380-218493 GCF_000517525.1 Limulus polyphemus
GAGAGCGTGAGAATTGTCACGTGATCTCGATGACGCAACAATAGTATTAGTGGAAGGAATATTGTACAACACAAATATGATACGTCACTTAATCAGCGAGAACTTGTAAAAAAGTGAAAAGAACTGAAACGTGTACGTCTAAGAAAGGAACATATCATCGATTGTTTGTTTGTTTGTTTTTTTATTTTCGCGCAAAGCTACACGAGGGCTATCTGCGCTAGCCGTCCCTAATTTAGCAGTGTAAGACTAGAGGGAAGTCATCACTACCCATCGCCAACTCTTGGGCTACTCTTTTACCAATGAACAGTGGAATTGACCGTCACATTATAATGCCCCCACGGCTGAAAGGGCGAGCATGTTCAATGGGACGGGGATTCGAACCCGCGACCCTCAAATTGCGAGTCGATCGTCCTAACCACCTGGGCATGCCGGGCCCCATACCATTAATTCTTTAAAAAATCAGCTTGTAATTAAATCTGAAACTGCGCATTGGCAAGATGTTTTGCATAGGCTTGTAATTAACGTAAGATGTTTAGCCTAGTGGCATCTTCGAATTCGTGGAATTTCAGACTTTCTAGGCGAACACAAGAATGATAATTTTCTGAAGTTTGTCGAAGTTTTTGGCATGTTTGTTCTAAAGCAAAAATATTCGAGAATGCAGGGGCCAAGGACTATTATACCATTGGAAAACATTTCAGAATTAATTCATACAGTTGCTGGCTAATAAAACCGTTCACAGTATCGTGAGTTTGGCAAAAAGTGTAAAATTATTCTCTGCTGAACTGTACTCCAGATGCCAACCATAAAGTACTGATGATAATGATTGCTGGATTCGTCAAAGTATATTTGATAAAGTCATTGTTAAGGAAAAAACTTTATGGCATTCACTGAAAGTACTTACTCAGAGACTTTTATGAGGAGCTGATGCTTCAAAAACTTCAAGAATTACCATTCAATCTTGAAAACATGAATGAGTAATGCTACGTAAACAGCTGAGTCTAGAATACTGGCATGTCACCTTGTGCTTATTCACCTCGTCTTATTGTTAATGTAGCTGCTTTGTCTTGTCTTAAAGCTATATGTTTTTAATAAGCCAATGAGTATTTCTCTATTTTCTTCTGATTCTACACACAGATGGAATGTTCTCAAAAAGCTTGTAACTCCACTAAATGTCAAAGTAGTTTCAAACAATCTATGGGATCTAGAATCGGAGACTTACATTGCTTTAGTAGCCCTATTAAAAGATACGCCCCCCATTGGCACAGCGGTATGTCTGCGGACTTACAACGCTAAAATCCGGGTTTCGATACCCGTGTTGGGCAGAGCACAGATAGCCCATTGTGTAGCTTTGTGCTTAATTACAAACAAACATTAAAAGATACGACACTAATCGGAACTCATAGATCAACAAGAAGTGAAGATAAGAACCTCACAGTAAAGCTCTAAAGTTTATACAAAATATCATGCTTCCTCCAGGTGATCCTCTGATGAGATTTTCTGCGATTCTCCTGACAAATGCAAAAGCATGCCATTGTCGAAGAGATTGAAATCGGTGCGTACTTATAATGAGAGACTGAAATTCTTGAAAAACTAAAGAAATGAGCGTCTGAATATGAGGAAATGAATGAATTAATTCAAAACCCAGTGCATCAGCTCAGAAAGGTTAAAAAAAATGATTTTTTGACCATTCTTGATTCTGCCATTCAGTCTTTGTAAAAGAGACGTTAAGGTATTGAAGTTCAGTTATAAACTCAATTTTTTTATTTTGTTTTTAGTAATCATTCCACCACAAACGACTCCAGCTCGTGCATTCAAGTATCTAGTAGAGAATAAAATTATCTCTGTCCCCATGTTACTAAAATCTACCATTAAAAATCTACAATAATAACATGTGTATTTACATATCTATATATAATTAAAATGAATAAGTAATTATAGTGTCAAGGTACGTATGTCATTTAAAAAATGGATTCCTCGCTAAAACAATAAAATATGCACAATTTATAACAAAATTTCAAGATAGGTTATAAGGCTAAAAACCGGATTTCATTACCCGTGGTGGGCATAGCACAGATAGCTCATTATGTAGCTCTGTGCTTAACAACAAAACAAATAAATATGCCCTGTAAATTAAGTTTTGTTGAGCCTTTCTCATTAGTCTTGTATTAATTTCAATAAAGTTGTTTAAGTTAGTTTTAAATCTTGTTATTATTTTTTCCATAGATGTTTAGCTCAAAATAATCAGCTTTTAGGAAATGAAGCTCTTAACATCTGTGGAAGCTCTGGCTTGATTTTGGGTCTTCTTGGTGTTTCACTGTGTACTGTTTGTTTACATGTGTATATGGATTTTTCTTCATCGCAACTGCATTTATTTTACAGAAATTAAAGTTGTTATTGCTATTGTTTCAAACGTTTTGGCTAAGTTTCCATTTTATTGTTTCCTTTTAGTATTGTTGAGGAATCTTACACTTTTAGTCCTCCTTTTCTTTTCCACGTTTGTTATGTTTTAATTCAACAGATGTCGCCATCATCGATAACCTCAAGATTTCCTAGGGCGGCATTCCACGACTTCTTAAATATACTGCTCGAGAGAAATTTCGTGACGCGTCAAGAAAAAGGCCACGTTGGTGGAGTCAACGAAACTTCCTTGTACTGCCTCAGGCAAAGCAAGGTGCGTTCCCGCATAACCTACCTGTACAGTTAGCAAAAGGGCATCTGTCTCGAGTGCTGATCCTAGGCCAGGAAGTGTTACCCTTCCAGTTATCGCTGTATTAGATAACTTATATACTTCTGTGCTATAATTATATATTATGAAAATATTCTAAATGGATTTAAATGATTATTGAAACTTAAAAGAAAGAATACCAAAGAAAACAGTTACAGTGAAAGCAACAGGTAAGGCCCGAGTAAGAATTATCAATAGCAAAATTCAAAGCGTACGTTAAAGACAACAGTTGATTCAACAAGTTCTTTTCTGACTCGGGAGTTAATTGTAAGAACTATCACTTGATTTTTGATTTTAAGAAAAAGTTTTGAAAAGTAGGAAATATATTTTTGAATCACAGGATGTGTGTAGTTTGGTTAAGGCAGAAAATGCAGATGCTTTGTATGCCAGCAGTAGTGCCCCTGACCCGTTTAAGTTAGTCAGCCATAGACAATGTTTAAATGAAACTTCTGGAGAAACGATTAGGCTGCGTTCGAAAATGGAGAATGTAATTTGGTTTAACAGGTATTACCTCGGTGCAATAAAAGTTCTGATGGTATTGGGTACAAGCAGCGTTTTCCAAGTATAAAACTTTGGCCACTTCTTACAGTTACAAAGACAAAAAAAAATATAGTTATTTTGCCATAAATACCAAATTTACAGATATACGTAACTTATTAAGATAGTTTATATATTTTCTGTTAATTTTAAAATAAAAAGTTGCAACCTAAGTAATCGATTGAACGTATTCATAATAGAAAATTTTGTGTTTTTGTTCGTATATAGTATCATTTTATTAACATAATTAAGATGTTTGTAAGCCTTTTTTAAGATTATTCTTGCCTTTTAAGACCGATGTAGAGTTACTGCAAATTAAAGTAGAACAACAAAAACCAATCCGCTTATTAGTTGTAACTTGTAGATGTTTATTTTATGAACTGAAGATTTACTAATCTTACTTTAATATTTTTTAACTCGGGTTAAGCAAGTAGCTTTATATTTTTCTTGTAAGTCCACTCATTTTTATTAACAATAGAATACACGTATTCGTATTATTAAGATATCAAAGATAAAAAAAAATATGAATGGATCACAAAGTAATACTATGCTACAGGCAATGTTCCGGCGAGACAGACCCGGGGGTTGAGTTTCGGTTACTTCCGTGTATTTTCTAGCGAAGCTTCAGCATTGTCCAGTACTGGACCTTCAACACTTTCGTAACAGTTCGTGTTTCTTTGATGAATCACGATTTTGATGTCGCTTGATATTCGTCGATGTTATGCTGTCTTCGTCACTATAGCTGTTGCCATCCCCACACATACTACTATCTTTAATTATTTTTAAAAAATGTTGATTCAAAGGAAATTTATAGTATTGTTTACTTTTACTTCGTGTGTTGAAATTTGTAAGCGCTATTCTGAATATGTCAAAATTTCAGTCTAAACTGCTCCCCCCTACAAGTGACTCGGCGGTAAGTCTGAAGGCTTATAACGCTGAAAATCGGGTTTTGATATCTGTGGAAGGCACAGCACATTTAGCTGATTGTGTAGCTTTGAGCTTAAATTTAACTGTAACAGTAAACTATATGTAAAACATTTACTTGAAATTAAAAATCAAAGTCTAGGGTCGGTTTATGTATTGTAAATATTTTATGTCGCTTTTGAATTTTAAAACGTGTGTAATATAAAATCAGAGTATAGTACAATAAAACAGTTGTAAAGTTTCGAATATGATGAAATAAGAAACAATAGAAACTAATTATAAGTGTTTGTTAATAATATAAGTATCTTATAGCAAGGTTGGATTTATTCTGTTCTGTTACTACTATTACTATTAGCAAAAATATGTAGGCGAGGCAAGTAACATTGTTGTTGGAAGTTGTTTTAACACGTATGAGGTAATTTTTATGCACAATTTATTTTACCTAGTTTTTTTCTGTGTTTTCAATATCAAAAAATATTTTAACAACCTTCTGGGCATAGAATACGTTTTTAGACTAGACTTGTACAAATTGTAACGTGGATCTCGGCCAAATTTCTTAGGCCTTTTGCGTGTTGTGACATTTAAGTTTTAACACTACAGATATCGGTTAAAATTAAATTTACTAGTAACTTTTTTCAAGCTGTATCGTGTATTCTTTTTGTAAAAACTGGTTAATGTAGTTAGCTATACTTACTTCACAGGTCAGTGATGTACGCGTCATAATAATTATAGTAATAGTTAAAATAATTTTTAAAATATTCAACATATGTTTTATATTTTAGTAATTTCAACAAATCCTGGGCGGGAAGGGCTGATTTAGTTACCGTATTTTTCTTAATATAAGACGCACCCTTATTTTGAAGACAGTTTTTGGGGGAAAAAAACTACAGTCGCATTTGAAAGATTTTTATTGAACAAAAATTCAAT
>NW_013667635.1:0-4291 GCF_000517525.1 Limulus polyphemus
TAATTTGTAAAGGTTTTTTTTTTTTCTCTCTTAAATCAAATTATAACTTTTTGTATTGTTTGTGGTTAAGCACAAAGCGACACAGTGGGCTATCTGTACTCTGCCCACCACGAGTATCAAAACCCGGTTTCTAACAGTGTAAGTTAGCAGACACTGGGGGCATATTTGTATTGATTTAAAACTTATATAAGCTAGTATTTTGTTATTAGTTGTTCACATATTGGATATTCGAGCAAAGCTAGCGGTCCCTAATTTGGAAAGGATAGAGAGTAGCACCCATAGAGGATTCTTGGACTACTATAATCGAATAGTTGGATTTTGACTGTTACTCTGGTAACACACCCACGGTCCCAAAATGAAGAGCGCGATTTCGGGATGACGCAAACCACGAACCTTCGGATTCAGATTTCGGCACACAAACTTCCGAGCCAGCCTGGCCTCAAATAGTTGTTCTGTTGTTTGAACGTTTTTGTATCAATAAATATTTAAATCTAGAAATATTTTATCTATTTGCATATGATGGAATTAGAGAAGTGTGTGTGTGATTTGAGAGGTATCTTCTACGTCGTTAGTTGTTTTAATGGTAGCTTTTCTGCATTAACTCGGTGATGTAAAGTGAAAAAAAAAAAGACCTACATGCGTAATATAATTGAATGACAACTTCGCCACTATTTTTCAATAATTATAATTTTTTGTTACTGTTTTTTGCTGACTTATGATCCTCTATTTCTATTGTTTGCAATGATACTTTTTAGCCGAAAACATATCCCCCCCTTGGTGGCTCAAAGTTAAGTTTGAAGTTTTATAATACTCAGTTACGGAGTTCGATCCCGGCAGCAGGCACGGTACAAATACCTCACAGTGAGTATGCCTGCAGACTTACAACGCTAAAACCGGGTTTTAATACCCGTGGTGGGCAGAGCACAGAGAGCCCATTGTGTAGCTTTGTGCTTAATTTCAAAAAATACAAATGCTTAACAACTTAAAAAAAAGAAACATCCGAAACCGAATTAACAGATTTTTTGTTTGTCTCCAAAGCACTTTTGACGTATACGTGTTTTTATAACGTTTCAGAGATAGCGTACTTTTTATTTTAAATTTATTACTACTAAACAGATGTCTGTAAAACTGAGACCAAAATTTGATGAGCCATAGGTGCCTAACACAGGGGGCAGAAGAGGCACCACCTGCCTCCCACTTTTTCCAGTTACCGTACATGCACTATTATTAATAACTATGTTAGATTTACTTAATTTGTTGTTACAGCAAGCAGAACGATAAAAAAAAACGTGTAATTTTTTGATATATTTCACGGGATACGTCAGCAGTAAGTAGCGGGATTAATTATAATACTGAGGTTATTTTTGTTGATTTGTCTGTGTGACTCGTACGCAACTATCAAATAGCTAGTTTTATTAATTTTGTTTGGTTTATTACAGATCTACACAACAGGTTATCTTCACGCTGTTTCATAGCGGGAATCGAACCCCGGATTTTAGCAATATAAGCCCATAAACTTACCACCAATCCACACTGCTAGTTTAATATATAAGTTTAGAAAAATATTCACAAGTAAGGTTAAATGTTTCCTTCATTTGTGTTACATTCGTTGACATTTTTATTAATTATGGTAGTTTTATTATACAGATTAATTTACATTGTTGGCTTAGCTTACTGATTTAGGATTAATCTAAATCTCACAAGAATACCCAAGAGATGAAATAATTTTATTTACAAGTAGGAACTTGAGAATAGTTTATTTAGAAAGCCGTATTTGTTGACAGTATTAAACCCCCCATTTGAGTAAAGAGCTTGCTTTGAGGAGAGTGAAAGTCATGAACAATTTGATGGAAGAATGAGGTTGGAACCCACCAGTAATTGTAGGTTTAATATTCCAAGTCAATTACTTCTATTAATATGACATAACCAATTAAAGCCTAGAATGACAAGTGTAGTGTTGTGTAATATTGTATGACTTAGGTTACTGACATTAACCAGTGATTAGGGGTTAGAGCTCTCATGCAAGAATAATATTTACCATATGTACAAGTAAAGTATATTTACCAAGTGTACAAGTAAAGTATATTTACCATGTGTACAAGTAAAGTATATTTACCATGTGTACAAGTAAAGTATATTTACCAAGTGTACAAGTAAAGTATATTTACCAAGTGTACAAGTAAAGTATATTTACCAAGTGTACAAGTAAAGTATATTTACCAAGTGTACAAGTAAAGTATATTTACCAAGTGTACAAGTAAAGTATATTTACCATATGTACAAATATATTTACCATATGTACAAATATATTTACCATATGTACAAATATATTTACCATGTGTACAAATATATTTACCATATGTACAAGTAAAGTATATTTACCATATGTACAAGTAAAGTATATTTACCATATGTACAAGTAAAGTATATTTACCAAGTGTACAAGTAAAGTATATTTACCATGTGTACAAGTATATTTACCATATGTACAAGTATATTTACCATGTGTACAAGTAAAGTATATTTACCATGTGTACAAGTAAAGTATATTTACCATGTGTACAAGTATATTTACCATATGTACAAGTATATTTACCATGTGTACAAGTAAAGTATATTTACCATGTGTACAAATATATTTACCATATGTACAAGTAAAGTATATTTACCATACGTACAAGTAAAGTATATTTACCATGTGTACAAGTAAAGTATATTTACCATACGTACAAGTAAAGTATATTTACCATATGTACAAGTATATTTACCATACGTACAAGTAAAGTATATTTACCATGTGTACAAGTAAAGTATATTTACCATATGTACAAGTATATTTACCATACGTACAAGTAAAATATATTTACCATACGTACAAGTAAAGTATATTTACCATGTGTACAAGTAAAGTATATTTACCATGTGTACAAATATATTTACCATATGTACAAGTATATTTACCATGTGTACAAGTAAAGTTGGCAAAGAGGGTGGAGATGTTGGCAAATGCATGGGAAAAGACAAAAGAAAGTAAAAATGTAGCATAAAGGACATCCAGAGCACTGCTTCCCAACCACTAGTCCACAGACTGGTGCCAATCCATCACAAACTTCTTACCGAGCCATAATATTCATATATATAATAAAGTATCTTTGTTGTACTTGCATTTGAGTGGTATGTGACAGTTTAGGGGGAGAGCAAACCGGTCTGTAGTATTGAAAAGGCTAGAAGACCAAGCACAGGACAAAAAAACATGGTGAAAATTAGCGACAGGAGATGATGCAGAGCTGAACCAATAGACGTGCATGAGTGATCGATATATATATATATATATAAGTATACAAAAGTATTTCATTCTTTAAGATACCTCATTCATGATAATCTCTAACTTCACTTAATCCTTTAAATATTGTCGTATAAATCATATACTGCACGTCTTTATCCTAATGTTTATGAACATGTAATTTGTACGTAAAGCCTACCCCACTGTCTTCTGAGTGCATCAGAACAGGTTCACAATGTAAATAAAACACAAAAAGGTATACAATAATTTCACTCATGCAGCTATAAACAAGTCAGTTTCTGGAGAAAAAATTTATACTTTATTTTTTTTGGTACTAAGTAGAGTTATAAATATTTTTGTACTTTCAGTAAAAAGTACTTACTGTGTACATTTCATCATAATTTATGTCTGTTTTTTTCACAAATATGTTCTCTGATTAACATTAATATCAAGATTATTATAGAATGATGAATGTTTTATAGAATTAACTATCCTATATTCATGCTGAATGAGTAATAAACCTTCATGTTTCTGGAATCTTTACAGCAACTTCCTGGAACCCAGAAATATCTGGAAAAATAAATGATTTTCAAGGAACCAGTTAATTGTTGATAACAAAAAGATTGTTTTTTTTTCTTTAATAACACTGTCACCTTGAACCAAACACCATATTATTACCATCTATTTCAGATTCTAAATTTAATTCATTTTTTAACATGCACAATTTACTAGATTCTGACAAACTTTTTTATCTGAAAATAGTAAAACAACCAGGAAGTTTTGAGACAGCTGCACGGGCGTCTGCAGAAATTTCCCAGGGAGGGGTAAATTAGTGTAAAATTGTGAATTGAATAAAAAAATTCATATACATATGCTGAATGAATAAAGAAAGGATTATTAATTGCTGGAGACGGCTTGAATGGGTAATGAAGAAAAACTTTAATATAAGTTTAACATAACAGCAAATGTACAACGTTTCGACAAGGTTTTGTCATCATAAGGTAAATT
>NW_013667635.1:5291-11631 GCF_000517525.1 Limulus polyphemus
GTTTTTCTTCATTATCCATTCAAGCCGTCTCCAGCCATTATTAGTCTCAAAGTGGGTTCCTCGTCATCGAAAAAAAAGGATTATGTTTCTCATTTTTCTGGGGCAAGTCCCCCCCCCCCCCCTCTGCAGACACCCATGGTCAGCTGTTTGTGGGATAAGATTTATTTCTGTACAACATTTCATCTCTAACAGTGTGACATGATCGTATATATATACTATTTAGTGTTGTACATGATCACGTTGCACTGCTAGAGATGAAACATTGTACTGAAATAAACCTTATCCCACACACAAATGTCTCAAAACCTCATATTATTCATAAGATACCTCTTAAAGAAGCAAGTAAAGAGCACCTACTCTCACACAAGTCTACACTGTCATTCTTATTAAACATTTTTATTATGTAAAAATTAAGAAATAATATCATCTAGTCCATAGCCACTACAGAACGGGGGGGGGGGGTTCTTATTATTTTAAAATAAACTGTAAAAGGAAATTGTCACCTATGAATATTTTTAAACACTCAATAAGTATGAAAACAAATTCAATATTTGTTCTGAACATTGAAAGAAGCCTAGAAGTGTTCCTTAAAATATTAAGGTTAAAGTGTAACACAAAAATACAAAACCCTGGTAATGAAAAGTCCACCTTTCTAAAGCCCTTAGGTTATAGGGTTCATTAAGGTTAAAGTGTAACACAAAAATACAAAACACTAATGAAGAAAGATCCACCTTTCTGAAGTGCTCAAGTTATAGGGTTTTATATTTTTGTATTAAATTGATACATTGAGCCTACATGTTTTCTTAACATCCTAAAGGTAAAGATGCAAAACTATATAAGGCAGACACACAAAAAAAAGCTCAATGAGTCTGAAAAATCTAATAACACATTTAACTACTGCACATTTTTTATCAATGTCTCTCAGTCAGTATCTCATAAATTTTAAATTAGTGTATAAAAAAAAGGGGTTTTCCGATTATTATTATTGTCGTCAGTTTGCTTTAATACCAAATCAACAGATAAGGTTTGGAAAATCATAATAAACGTTGAGAAACATGAAGAAAACTGCACCTAAAGATAACATTTCACTATATTCAACAACCCTTACTAAGGGTTGGGTAATATGGTATCTTAACAATGGTATTGAATAGTGTGTAAGGGTTGGTTAATATGGTATCTTAGCAATGGTATTGAACAGTGTGTAAGGGTTGGTGAATATGGTATCTTAACAAGGGTATTGAACAGTGTGTAAGGGTTGGTGAATATGGTATCTTAACAAGGGTATTGACTAGTTTCACACTATTCAATACCATTGCTAAGATACCATATTAACCAACCCTTACACACTGTTCAATACCATTGTTAAGATACCATATTCACCAACCCTAACACACTATTCAATACCATTGTTAAGAAATAGTTTTATAGCATTTGTCTTTTCATCTCCAATAACTACCTGAACATAAAGTCTAAATTAATGCAAATTTACAAAAAACACTTTTAAACTAACAAAAAAAATATGTGTTGTTTAGATACAATAGAACTTATATGTTAATAATGAAAGTGGCTAGTCCCAAGAGTTTAGTTTAAAAAAAATGCATTATTACGTAAACTCGGAGACTAAATGTAAGAATAATGTAAACAAACACACAATTAAATTTATGTATATGTTTGTATATTATTCATTTACAAACACATTAACTCATTTCATATAGAAGAACAATGATGCCACTTACCAACTATATTTGCTTGAAAAAAAGCTCTAAATCCTGGCATTGTATTGTTTGTGTTTGTTACCATCTTAACCAAGATGGCATTATTTCTAGATATGTAAGGGGCTGGATTGTCCTGTTACAAAAAAACAAACTACATCATTATCATTTTAAACCAAACACATTATAGAGATACAATAATCAGTCACAGATACAAACATAATTTATTTCAAGGTTAGCAATAAACACTCTTTAAGAATCTTCACACCTTAGATCATATCTTCTTGTTCCATCACTAACTGGTAACTATCCTAATGATTATCTCACCCAAGTCACCTACTAGGTTTCATAATTAACTGATAACTAGCCTAATGATTATCTCACCCAAGTCACCTACTAGGTTTCATAATTAACTGGTAACTATCCTAATGATTATCTCACCCAAGTCACCTACTAGGTTTCATAATTAACTGATAATTAGCCTAATGATTATCTCACCCAAGTCACCTACTAGGTTTCATAATTAACTGATAACTAGCCTAATGATTATCTCACCCAAGTTACCTACTAGGTTTCATAATTAACTGATAACTAGCCTAATGATTGTGGGTAACTTGAGTGAGAGAATCATTTGGATAGTTATCAGTTGATCATGAAACTAAGTGGGTAACTTGAGTGAGAGAATCATTAGGATAGTTATCAGTTGATCATGAAACTAAGTGGGTAACTTGGGTGAGAGGAGTGAGAGAATCATTTGGATAGTTATCAGTTGATCATGAAACTAATCATGAAACTAAGTGGGTAACTTTTAACTGATAACTATCCAAATGATTCTCACACCCAAGTTACCCACTTAGTGTCATGATCAACTGATAACTATCCAAATGATTCTCTCACCCAAGTTACCCACTTAGTTTCATGATCAACTGATAACTCTACTAGAATGATTTTCTTACATCAGTTATATTGGATGTTTCTTAACTAACAAGTTACCTCTACCTGAATAATTATCTCACCCCAGTTATTTCACAAATAAAAAAAACTACCCTAATGATTCTCCTATTTATAATTAATGTACTAAAAAGGTACTTTTATAGTGGCAAAATATTTTGATTGCTAATGTATATTTAAGAAATATGTTAAAAATTATTAGATCTCTGATTTAGAAAAATTATGACTGCACAAGATGACAGCCCATCAGCTGGCATGTTTTTTCTGTAAATTATAGCAATATAACGTATAAAAGATACAATACTACATACCTCACCACAAAATCTAGTTACATCGTTGTTAAACGTCTCATGATGTCCTTCATAAATCTCCACATAATTGCTTTCACAGCCAGCGCTCGAACTTAAAGCAAAGTTGCTAAAGGACAAGGTTAACGTGTGTTTCCCGGGAATGAGGATATACCAACGACATTCTGAAGTCTGGTTGTAAGGTTGCGGGTAAAATGGACTGGTAAATACACCGTGAGTGTTTGTCAAATTTCCACCACATCCTGGTCCTGAAAGAGATTGAACATAAGTCATAAATATGTCTCCTGCAATAAAGTACAATAGTCAAACTTAAGATCTAAGGATATACAATACATCAGTTTTAGTTCTTACAAAAATATTACAAAATACTTTAAATAAGTAGCAGCCACAAAAGATCAGTTCTAGTTTCATTAGGACTAGAATATATGAAAAGTTAGCTAAATAGCAACAATACCCAAATTATATGAACTGACACAATACATCAGTATCAATCTATCTGCAAGGTACAGTTCTGAGAATAATAAGAATACATACCTTGATTAGTGGATGTATAAGAAATCAAATATTTGGAGCTCGAAAAACCTATGCGAGTAAAGTTCAGCCATAACTGATCGCCTGTAGAAAAGATTGGATTTGGTAACGAATGGCCACATAACACTGCAAGGACCCTATGTAAGTTGCTACCTCCATCATGGACCTAGAAAAGTTCATAAAAGAGTTCAATTGTATTGTATCACAATGATAAACGTTACCAAACTGTGCATTTTCCAACAATTAGGTAGAAAAGACGTTTCAACTGAAGTATCAAAGATCATAATTACCAGGAATAAAATCTAAATGGTATAATTTTCTCTTAGAATGTTTTGTTACAAGCAGTGAAAACTATAATCTTTTTCATGTTACGGATCCAATGTTGTTTTCAGTAAAACTGGTTCAGATTTAAAACATAATCTGTGTATCTGTTCCTCAGATAAGAGGAACAGAAAGTATACAGAACATGCAGCTTGTCCAGTACAAGATGAACAGAAAGTATACAAAACATGCAGCTTGTCCAGTACAAGAGGAACAGAAAGAACACAGAACACGCAGCTTGTCCAGTACAAGAGGAACAGAAAGAACACAGAACATGCAACTTGTCCAGTACAAGAGGAACAGAAAGAACACAGAACATGCAGCTTGTCCAGTACAAGAGGAACAGAAAGAACACAGAACATGCAACTTGTCCAGTAAAAGAGGAAAAGAAAGTATACAGAACATGCAGCTTGTCCAGTACAAGATGAACAGAAAGTACACAGAACATGCAGCTTGTCCAGTACAAGAGGAACAGAAAGTATACAGAACATGCAGCTTGTCCAGTACAAGTGGAACAGAAAGTATACAGAACATGCAGCTAGTCCAGTACAAGATGAACAGAAAGTATACAGAACATGTAGCTAGTCCAGTACAAGAGGAACAGAAAGTATACAGAACATGCAGCTAGTCCAGTACAAGAGGAACAGAAAGTATACAGAACATGCAGCTAGTCCAGTACAAGATGAACAGAAAGTACACAGAACATGCAGCTTGTCCAGTACAAGAGGAACAGAAAGTATACAGAACATGCAGCTAGTCCAGTACAAGAGAAACAGAAAGTACACAGAACATGCAGCTAGTCCAGTACAAGAGGAACAGAAAGTATACAGAACATGCAGTTTGTCCAGTACAAGAGGAACAGAAAGAACACAGAACATGCAGCTTGTCCAGTACAAAGCTTATTTTCAAATTCTGCTTAGTAATCAAATCTAGTTATATATTTTACCAAACAAGAAAGGAACCATATTTTACATCTTTTTTTTAATCCACAAGCCACTAATTTTTAGTCAATTTTAATATCTGATGTAAAGAATAAGAACCCTGTTTTATAAAATACATTGTATGTGCTGCTTTAGTATTTTTCTTAAAATCACATATTAAAATAGAGCTAAAACATAAAAGACAATTGTTTTTTATTTTTGGAATTTTGCACAAAGCTACTCAAGGGCTATCTGAACTATTTGTTGATAAGTGATAGGCCAGAGGGTTATTTAACACCATCTACTGCCAACTCTTAGGCTTATGTTTATCAATAAAAGATGGTGATAGTGAGCATGTTTGTTGATGTCAAGTGCTCTAACCACCAGGCCATGACTTAAATGATAAAACTCGTAACTGCCTATGCTAAAAACTTACTATTAAGAAGTATCACAATAGCTGGATACTAGCCATTAACTTTTATCCTTCCCATCATACACTCGCTGCTAACATATTTATAAGATCCAATAAAATAATGCGAACTAGCCAGATCAAAATGTTTCTACATGAATATTTCAACTAACTGAAAATCTCAGCTGGTACAAATACTTGAGCTGAATAATTTTATAAACCCAAAAAACAGACAAATATTGTATTTTTTAATAACCTACAACAGATTATAAAACAGTAGGGAGAATTAGATTACTTTGTGAAATCTTGGTTCAGAAAATATTGGCTATACAAAAAGTAAACAGCATACCATATGTCTGGATATCAAATTAGCATTTTATCTACATGGTAACAAAACTTTGATAGACTAAAAATGAGAAGCAATAGGACATTTCACTGATAATTTATCAATTTAAATCAGAAAAATGTCTGTCTCTATAAACACATTAAATAATTTCCAGATCAAGGAAGCATTTCATGAAAGAAAATGACAACCTCAGAAAACAGACAACGAGATCAACTAAATGACATAAAATCTTACCTTTAAGACTGTGCCTGAGTTGGTACAGTTAGAGACCATAGAAGAGTATAGGAAGAAATCCATGAAATACAGAGAAATTGTGTACCCTACAGGGACTTGGATTAGTATTTCACAGTGACTTTCCACAGAGTGGACTCGGGGATACTGAGGACTCATGATCAAACCATTGTTTTGATCATAGACTCTACTACAATCTGTGTAAAAAAACAAATAAATAAAAACAATGCATTAATTTTGAAATAGATTTATTTTTGATTCTATAAATGCCGATAATATACATTTTGTCAAGCTCATCTGAAAATAAACTTTTCAAGAAGATAAACAAACAAAAAAAACTAGAAAAAAAGTGAACAATCCTCAATTAAAGATAACTACTTAAAAATGCCATTATCACCTGCAATGTCACAGTAAAATAATTCTATATTCCTGTTTTATACAAAGTTTAATTAAGAAAATCCAGATATAAACAACTGCTATTCTAGTTTTCCAAGATATGTTAACTATAATAGAAAAATAGCAAATACAATGGAAGATTAATCTAATAAGGTGTTAATCCATGCTACTCAGCACCATACGATAAGGTGTTAATCCATGCTACTCAGCACCAT
>NW_013667635.1:12513-32464 GCF_000517525.1 Limulus polyphemus
ATTAATGAAAATACATACCTGCCTAAAAATTATCGTTGTCATAGGCTTTAAATAATCACTAGTATAGAAAGTATTTCGCATGATATCTTTGTCTAATCCTATATATATGTATATATATATAGCATAAATGCATCTTTACTTTCAATTAGAACCATATTTCTAATCTTTTAAAGAGTTGTTACTGCTAGTGGGGATTGTTTGAAAGTATGTCTGACTTTAACTGTGATGGTGTCATTTATCTAAGTGGTCAAGGCAAGATTTTATCTCCATTATCTCCAGGACAAAATATGCTTCATTTTTTCAAAGGGCGCTTAAATACGGATTTAGTTTTGAATAGAGATGTTAAGTTGAGATTCTTTACTGAATAGTGAAATACATTTTAATTAATATCTAAATCCTTTGTTATTATTATTTACACAGCCAAAACCATCTCTGTGGCATGTCATTATAGATAGATATAATAAAGAGTAAGTGCTTTATTACTTCAAACGAAATGGGAATATCGTGGATGGGAAATGTAATGTATATTTAATCCCAAGAATGAAGAATGATTGATTGATATAAACCTTAATATTCACGAAAAAGTTTCATCACAGAAATGTATGATTTCTTCATTTGTTTATTCGTATCCTGAAACATTATTCATCAAGAATAAAAAACTTGTTACTTCTAAAATTTTATAAATGTATTTTCACTGAAATGTTTCCAGCTTGTTTGCTTATTTTATTTAAAAGGCCATCCAATCAGTAATATAATTTACAGGACTAATTAAGAAGACTTTCGTAATGATTTTATTAAATATAAGTTATATAGAATATAAACTATGTTACTAGCCTACTCGAAAGAATAGAGGTTTGAATTAGTCTTAGAACAAATTGGATTTACAGTATGGTATCAATCAATTTTGTATTAGTTATAGTGTGAGACACATGCTTATAAATAGCACTACAGGAGTTTCTTCATGAGTATCTTGTCTCAATTGATTCCGATAGCGAGACTTTTATTTTTATTACTGTAAACTTCAGATCAATTGCATTTTTTATTATTAAAGGTTCGTGCTCAAGATTCTCTCTTTATGTTATTCGTCAATACAATGATTTATGAGACAACCAAAAGCGTTTCTAGTGATACTAAACTTCAAATACCAGACCTGTAAGACTAAATTTAATTATCAACAATAACTTTGTTTGTTTGTTGAACATTTGCCAAAGCTACTCGAGGGGTATCTGCACTACCCCTCCCTACTTTTGGAGTGATAGACTAGAGGAAAGGCAGCTAATAAACACCACCCACCGTCAACGTTTGAGCTATCCTTTACTAATGAATAATGGGATTGATCGTTACATTTTAACTGTTGCACAGCGGAAAGTGAGAGCATATTCGACGAAATATTTCGATCCCGCTACCTACACATTGCGAGTCAAGTAACCTAAACACCAGGCTACAAATATACGTTATTGAGTAGAGTTATTTTGGGGGTATAATATAATTATTATCCTTTAGTTTTATTTCGTAGACAGTTACTTAGATACTAATCAGGTTAACACAAATGTTTTTAAACCCTGAAAATACAGATTGCTAGGCGAAGTCGAGTCATTGAAAACGTAGTTTTGTTGGCCGATGTATTAACACAAATGGAAAAATAATACGAGATAACCAACTTTTTCAGAACTGTATATACATGGAATAACACCCCCTATTAATAAATACTTCACATTTATTGAATATTAGTTCTGTAGAATTTTTACCACACGTATTCCTCTGTTTAATAATGAATATAAACTGCGATCGAACAGTTGGAAAACTCAAAAACTACAGCGTGGTAAAGTATTGATGCTGGGGAAGATGAATATCTTAAGGAATGGTGAGACACTCTATGTATAAAGATTGCACATTCATATGTATGTGAGATATTAAAGTAAGTATCTATGTATAAAGGTTGCACATGCATATGAATGTGAGATATTAAAATAAGTATCTATGTATAAAGGTTGCACATGCATATGAATGTGAGATATTAAAGTAAGTATCTATGTATAAAGGTTGCACATGCATATGAATGTGAGATATTAAAGTAAGTATCTATATTAAAACTGTATTTTGCAAAACCATAAAAGTGGCCAATAAATTACAATCATTTGTTTGGTGATAAAAGTTGAAGCGTACTTTCGTAATTTCTTTCATTACACGGATTTGAACGGAATTCACATAGTATAGTTGAAAATCCAAAGAAAATATAGACAAATTATATGTATTACATCATGTTAAATCTTGTAATTTCTTTGATTACACGGATCTGAACGGAATTCACATAGTATAGTTGAAAATCCAAAGAAAATATAGACAAATTATATGTATTACATCATGTTAAATCTTGTAATTTCTTTGATTACACGGATCTGAACGGAATTCACATAGTATAGTTGAAAATCTAAAGAAAATATCGACAAATTATATGTATTACATCATGTTAAATCTTGTAATTTCTTTGATTACACGGATTTGAACGGAATTCACATAGTATAGTTGAAAATCCAAAGAAAATATAGACAAATTATATGTATTATATCATGTTAAATCTTGTAATTTTTATTACACCCATCTCTTCTGATGCTCACAACACTATAGAATTATTTAATACTTTTTTGATAACTTGGATTGTTTTATAAGCTCTCAAGCTAACCACTGAGCCACGGGGGACATTTTGTATATACTTACTAGTTAAGCAATTTCATTAAAATATGCTAAAATAATAAAAATGTGATAATAAAGATTGTACACATATACGACCATTTCAAGCAAAATGTTCCATACCAAAATAATAATGACAGCTGAATATATATCTTCTTTTACAAATTTAGCAGGATAAATAAATGTTTGGCTTACAAGACTTGTATGAGACTTTATATTAAAAATAAAATACAAAGACTCTTTGTTATTTCGTTTGTTGGTATCGAAATCATATATGGAAATTTATAAACCTACAGACTTATCACTGAACTACCACGAATGTATAGTATTTAAGCGTATTTTTCATTATATATATATGCGTATTAAAATAGATAAAAAAGTGATATGTCAAGTGAAGATAGTAATGGATGGTCCTCCTCCAATTTTTATGCAGTTGTTTTGTACATGTTTAGTGCTCCTATATCCCCATAATAGATTAGGTTTACAGTGGAGTTAAACTTTCCAGCAACGTTGTAAAAACTAGCGTATAGTTCGTCACAAACGATGGGGCAATTACTACCTCCTCTCCCCCATAATATACCCTAACCTCACATTTCATAGCTAACTAAAATATATAAATTTTACAAAATCAAGCTTGACCAACAAAGATGCAGAAAAGTGCAGTCGAGGCAGTCAAACGTAGGTAAATTCCTTTGTGAGCCAATCAGAATTAAGATCATTTATGAAATGAATTCGTGGCGTATTTATAGAATAATTATTGGTAAAAATCAGTTACATTAACAGTTTCTAATGCCGTATTTTCCCTAATACCAAGCAATACCATTCGATTTTATTGCTAATCGGGATCTCTACCAGCCTAGCCTCAAATTGAAATTCGTTTCGGCAGGATTAGAGTAAATAATGTATGAAATCTTGGGCGTGGCCAAATACACCAATCAAAAGGATTTGACCTCCTGAGTCCAAAATTGTAATTAGATCTGAAATCGGTCAATAGATGACGGAGCTTTGAGATAAAAGTTTGTACTTGAACCAAAAAAAAAATAAAAAAACCACAAAAAACAACAACATCAGAGCCATTTTATAAGCCGCTATGCCGCAGCTAAAAAGATCTCATAGATTAATTTAAACTAATCCTGTCAAATACGTTTCAAGTGCCACGGCTATTGAGGATTCCTATTGTTTTGCATAATATTTATCTTGAGCAGGAACTGAGCAGTTGTACTTTGTATTTGAGGTGGCGATTTGTATTCATGTATATTTCACTTTGGAACTATCTTATATTTTGTAGAAGGCACTTGAAGGACACTAAACATCTATAATAATTTTAAATTAATTTTTGGGAGATCTTATTGGTTTTACCCTTACTATTTTTAGTAGTCTAATATTGCATAAACATAAGAATTTAACATCAGCTGTTCGTTGTTTTGTGCCATAAAATAATTCTTAGTTACGTTTTAAAACAGGAAAACACAAATTATTTGAACTTTGGAGACTTATTCTTATCACATATGTGTGTGAAACATACCTGCTTTGATACTGGAAATTTTTGGGTCTGCATTTTTATTGTTGTAGTTGTTGAAGATATCATTTCATTTGTTATCGGCTCTGGAGTGAGTGTTGTGATTGAAACGTTTGGATATGATGGTGTGAGCACTTGGTAATGTGATTTCTCTACAGAAATAGACTCTCGGAGATTTGGTCGAGCTATGTAGTCTCTTCCTATAACGTATTTGGAACTCTCACGAGTAATTTCCTTAAGAAACAGAGAGTCTTATGACAGGTTGACAGGTTCATCACAGAAATCGACCTTCGGCAAAAAAAACATGCAGTAGATCTGCAGTTCCATTTTATGTTGGTTGGATTATGTGCTGCGTCTCCAAGACGCCATTTTATTACTGGATATCTTAACTTTATGGTTACGAATGATGCTTTTAGTGTTAATTTTGCCCTAACTATCATGGTCACCATGTCTTAAAACAAATAAAGTGTGAGAAAAATAACACTGTTAAAATATTATCGTTTGGAAAGAAAATGGGCTCAGGTAGCACGTCCTTCGTGTTTAGTTTTATGATTATAACGATATCGTTTAATTATGACGAATTATAAAGGAACACTTTAAAGCACATGGAGTGTATAAATCAGATGAATATAAAGACGAAAATGAATCTAACATCCAAATTTATCACCTAAATAAGCGAGAAAAAAAAACAATTAGAAGGAACGAGTATATAAAATCTGTGTTAAAATTTCTTCAGTAATTTAATAGTATTTTTTCGTAATCTGAAACATTTCTCGGTTCCATATTATATACAAAAAAACAACTATCAATTTATATTGAGCTTCATTAATAATGGAAACTGTTTTATGAAAGCAAATTTAGATTTTTTTTTCGCTTAATCCTTGATAGAATGAAATCGTTTTAGTAATAAAACTGAAACCTTAACCGATGAATTATATATATATATACATATATCTTTTCTGTATTCTTAATTTTAACGAACAATTAGTGTTCAAAAAACTATAACAATATCGAAACCTTCAAACAGAAGGAATGTAATTTTACCGTATAATATTAAAAACTTATAATCATTTACATTTTTAAGTTGTCTAAAATTTTTATTTAAATAAAAAGAAGATGAAAACAACCCTCCAGTTAAGAAAACATCTAGAAGGTATTAAGGATCAGCAATTAAAAGAATGATGGAAAATAACCTAGATGACTGTTTTCTCTAGAAACGAATTAGGATTATTAAGTAAGATACGCTAATTCTCTGTGTTAGTATACATTAGAAAAACTATGAAATCCAGGAATTAAACAACTGACAGAACAATTCTAAGCTATCTCGCTGTAGATCAATATGCACATTTTACTTATTCGATGTATGAGTTATTTATATATATATATATATTTCTCTATATCTCGACCTACAGATCATGATATGAATTTCATTTGATATTTGCTGAGAAACTGCTAGATGGCAGCACCGATTTCTTTATAACACATTTTTACATGTCTAACGTATTTATGTTTGGTAATACATCTTTTATTGCTACAGCTTTAAGTAACATGGCCTCCTTAAATGATTGCAAAAAAAAAATCACATTATAGAACAACAGTTTCCTTTTGTGGAAAGAAAATGACATTACAAAAATTTCATTATACCTAAAATTCAACTAATCCAAAGTAGATTTTTTTTCTGTGCGAGCTTTCCACTATAGAATATATATATCTTATTTTAACTGATAAATTGTTCAAGTAAAATACAACTTTTTAAATCTTTGTGTTATTTCATGATGTTAAAGATACTTCTAGTGAAACTTTTAGACACTAAAGATAGGCCCGGCATGGCCAGGTGGTTAGGGCGCTCGACTCGCAATCTGAGGGTCGCGTGCTCGAATCCCCGTCACACCCAACATGCTCGCCCTTTCAGTAGTGGGATTGACCGTCACATTATAACGCCCCCACGGCCATCTTTCACTTGATAAAAGTAAATTACTGAACAAGAAAGTCTGTTTAAATATAAATATCAGCTATTATTATTATTAGCAGGAAAACACAAATTAAGGACACTTAGTTTAGGTCACAAAACATTAGTTAGATCACAGACTTAGTATATTTATTGTATATTTTGTAATTTACTAATATATCAGATACTAAATCTGTGTTTATTCATTCAATTACAGTATTCTTGAATACCCCCTATATCATTTTAAAGTCTTGCTAATATGTCTCAATCATGTATATAACATTTAAAAGGTGGAGTTTAAAACTACTGAGGAAAAGGAGAGGCTTTCTTTAATAAAGAGTTCATAATCTGTGGTTCCGGAGTCAAGAATTTTAAAGTTTGCTAGAAGTATGGGGTGGTTGTTATTCTCGCTGTGCATTCGTATATAAATACACTTGTGGTAGCTGTAAAGCTACCTATATTGGTAAAACTACACATCACCTGCAAATACGTGCACAAAAGCACATGGGAATTTCAGTTAAAAGCGGATGTAAGCTAATTAATCCACCAGAGTCCTGTATCCGAATGCACAGTGCGAATAACCCCATATTTATAGAATACTGAGAAATATTACCAAATGCTATTCTGTAATCATTACTATGATTTACTGCTGTACTCAGTTATCGCCGGTCAGACATTTATTATAAAATAAACTAATACATTGGGAAACAGGTGACTTTTTTTACCAAATACAGTTACTATCATCCAAACTGACTACCTCCAATAAAATCCATATTTTGTGTTTTATGTATGAAGATTATTTGTTTATAACACAAAAGTTTCATTAAATGCTGCTCACATACAAACTTTACAGTTATGTACACAAAATTACAAAAAAATATATATATTCTAGTTAAATCATTTCAACTATGGAGTCAACACCTGATATTAGATCATGTATTGTATACAAAATGAAAAGAACTGTATTCAACTGCAAACAGATAATTGTAAATACTTCTTGCTGGAAATATTTATTTCTTTTGGATCTTCATAATAATTTATGTAAATATTAACTTCTTTTCTCAGTTTTCAACTATTTAATATTAAATATTTAGAAACAAACTGAGATTCTGTGTTTTTTGTTGTCTTTTGATAGCTTGAAGAGATTGTTTTTATTTTTTTGTTAAATCTAACAATTGAAATAGAGTCAACAAACTCATTTTTGTCAAAGGAGAGATTGTTTAACACACAAACAGTATTGCACATAAATGATACAACAATGTATTATTTGACATTTCAAAGAACTAAATTTACTAACGCGATCTAGACGTCCTACAGCCTGATCTCGAATTGCTAGAGACCCTGTTTCACAAGGAATATCAAAATCTTGGAAGTTAACTTGAATCCGATCAGAGAAACTTGAGTTTGCAATGAAATGCCACCGACAATGCAATGCCGATGGATAAGGATTGGGATATCCAGGAGACGTCAGCGTTTCTGTCTCATCTGTGACCGGAAGGTAACCTCCACATACAGCTGAAAGATTATTTCCAATATGTAAAGATCAAGAAAGTATGTTAATCAGTTCTCAATAACAAGATGTTAAACAATTTGTGGTACATAAAGACACCTGTAAAGAGTGTTGAGACATTCATACCCGAGTCCATCACAATTACAGAATACTCACATATGTTTGTTACATAATATTCACAACCACGGAAATAATAAGAAACAACAAATTATACATTACACTCTATACTCTCGAGACACTGCAGCCATAATGAAGACATAGCAGACATCCACTCTCACTCAAACAGCAAATATATATCATTCACCATAGCTTAAACAAGAGCTCTATGACCAGTCCACTACCCTTACAAAAATTCCCAGGAAAAAGTAACTGGAAAAGGCCTCAGTGTAGAAACCAAAATGTTGTTTTATTTAAGAAACAAGACATTAGTACTCTATTGCAAATTGAAACCTTAACAACCCATATGCTGGTTATAATATCAATGAAATACAAGATAAAGTATTACTTAACTCCAATCTTAAAACAGTCATCACATGATTAAGTTATTTGTGTTTTTAGGTGTATAAAACCGATTTCCAATATGTGTTATTTGGTATCAATATCTAGTTTAAACATAAGGTCGTGGAATTGTGTTGTGTACTAATCATCATTTAAATAACTGATGTTATAACATAAATTCTCTCTGACCAAGACAATTCTTTAAAATAAATGTAATTTTTACATACGATCTTCAGATGCAAAGCTAGCTTCAAACCCTGCTTTTCCTGTACGATCATCACTATGGAAATGAACAAGAAGTGTATTTGTTGAGCTGATTACAGGGCTTGGTAAGGATGACCCACAGTATTTGTCCACTACTGGGTCTATCGTGAAGAATCCATCCCTCACCTAAAAGACCAATAGAATGTATAACTCGCTGAACAGTAATTAATATCCTTAACCCTCTTCTGTATCATAGTTACTTAGATGCAAGAAAGTCACAAAATATACGTACATATGTATTACAAAATACCAAACGTTTCTCGGTTGAGTTTTCAAATCTTGACACACAGTTTTCTCTTTCACAATGACCAAAGTTTAAGGAATGTAGTCAACAAAAATAAAACAATAAAACAATTCCTACAGGAGCAACACGTGCAATGTCAAGCCTGGTACAATATAGGATGTACAATATAGGAATTTTAAAAAATAAACCCTAAACAGATATATCTGAAGGAATTCTGGTCCAACTTTCTTCTGATTTATGGAAATCTTATCTCGAGTTCTAAAGAAAGTTTTTTGACATCCAAAGGAAGAATATCATTTATTTGTTTTTTTTATGTTTTACTGGACAAATATGTGTCAATCTCCATTTTCCTAGGCCCCGGAATGGTAACCCAAAAAAATAATTTTATCCATTCATCATGTGTGATACAAGTTTTATCTAGATGTTGTAAATAAATACTTAGACTCGTGTATCTTGGGTACCTTTTCAAATGAATTATGTTGCATACATGAGTAATAAACATTATAATTTGAATAAATTCGTTTTACATTTACTGTAGACAAGTGAATTTCTAAACTCTACAACATATACCACTTAAAATTTGCCATCAGATGCTAAACCTCACTCACGGCTAAAAAGTCATAAGAGCATTTGGTCATGTTGCGTGGGCTTTCCTCAACATCAAATGTCTGGAAAGTTAAGCGAATAACTTTGTTTGGATCAGTCATTATGTGCCATACACAATCCAGGTTCGGTTCATAGCTTTGATCTCCATCGATATCTATAGAAGCCAGAAGCCCAGTATCTCCAACTAATGTCCCACCACATCCCTGCAGTTCGCCTGAAAAAGACAAAAAAAAGGAGTGCCACAAACTTTAATTACATAAACTTTAATATCATGCACTAATTGATAATTATAATAATAATAATAATAAAGAAAGAGGCAGATTAAAATTGTCTCAACACCTTGCTACTGAACTAATTAGAAATAATTTCAGGGAGAAACCCTGAAACATTAAATGCCTTAAAAGCCAAGGTGTTGGCTCAGAAATCTTTGTTTGTTTGAAACAAAATACAGTAATACCCTGGATGCTTTATTCACTGTTATTTCCTGCATTCATCTTAAGATACAAAATCTATTGTTATTTGTTGGTTACGCATGGGATGAAACTGGAAAGGGATAACTTTTAATTCTTAAATAATTATAAGGCTTCAGCCTATCTATTTAATACTAGCTTATGTACCTGTTCAATGCATGGGAAAGACAGAGGGTCCCTAAGAGTGACACAGATTTGGAAACTGCCTCTCTACGTCACTCCCTGCAGGGCTCTAAGAATGCATGCTAGGTTTGTTGGCAATCAGTCCAGCAGTCGCCAGTTATAAGCAGACACATGCACTGAATTTGTCACATAATGATTTGGAATAATCTTTGAATTAATTATAATTTTTTTAGTTATTGGTGCGAGATATTTGCAAATAAATACAGAATGTCCAAAAAGTTTGGAACCACAGGTACTTCAACGAATTTTACAGAATGTGTTTGACATGCTGTCCTTGTAGTTTGAAAAAAGTTTGGAAAAAGTATTTCCATTCTCTCTCTGAACACTTCAAAGCACATTCGTGTCATTGTCAATGGTCAAGCACTAGCCTCGAATATGTTGTTTCAGATGTTCATTGTCCCTCATCTTATCTTTGTACACACGTGCCTTGAGCAGTCCCCCCCCAAAAAAAAATCCATGGGAGTCAAGTCCAGAGATCTTGAGGACCACATCTACTACTCAAATGTCCAGGGAAAATGTTATTTAATCAAGCTTGGACATCCAAGTTTGCAATTCACCTGTGGTTCCAAACGTTTTGGACACCCTGTACAAATAGTGTGGTGGAAATTACTACATATTATTTCTCAGACCATCCCTCGTTAGGTAGACTGTCAAATATCAAACATTTAATTATATTCGTCTTAATGGTAACTTCCACGTATAATTAGTAGAACAAAAGTTGAAACGACAAAGCTAGTCACATGGTAAATCTGCCTTTCATCAGCACAAAGAGCTGTGGAAGAAGGAATTTTTCTTTCTGTTCCAGTTCAAATATTTGTATCAATTAATGATACTGAAAACATGAATTTGTAAAATATGTTTTTCTTTAAATACTGTGTAAAATGTATTTTGAATATGAACTATACATGATTGGCTACATTGTTTGTAAGGGGGAAGCATTAATTTAAAATTTCATATTTACTGGATACACAAAGATAACATTTTCCTACCAAATGTGGTTGAAAATGCTGCTGAAAAACCTCCTTTATGAACAGAATGATCAGTTCTGAAGCGGACTACCATCTGATTGGTTTTCGAAATGATCACAGGAGGTAACCTTTCTCCACAGAACTTTCCAATCAGAGGTGCAGACGTATTAGCACCATTATAAATAGCCACATAATCAAAAATACAGCCCCCGCTTCCTTCAAGTTCAAAGTAGAGGAATCTATTAAAAAAATAATACATCAACGATTAATTATGTAAATTAGAATCTAATTATTAATTGCACTGTCTCTGTGATGGATAATTTTTCCACACAAAGTTATATTTTATAAATAGACACAAACAGAATGCGTGTGTATTTTTTCTTTGCAGGTTTCAGAGGCATTATGGGAAGTAAGCATTCTCCACAAAATTTTCAAATCAGAGATGCAGGTAAATCAACGTTTGTTTTGTTTTGTTTTTGAATTTCACGCAAAGCTACACGAGGGCTATCTGCGCTAGCCATCCATAATTTAGCAGTGTAAGACTAGAGGGAAAGCAGCTAGTCATCACCACCCACCGACAACTCTTGGGCTACTCTTTTACCAACGAATAGTGGGATTGACCGTCACATTATAATGCCCCCACGGCTGAAAGGGCGAGCATGTTTGGTTGGACGGAGATTCGAACCCGCGACCCTCAGATTGCGAGTCGAGCGCCTTATCCACCTGGCCATGCCGGGCAAAGAAATAGTAATGAGTATTGAATAAGCAGGTTCTCTGTACTGTAAGTTTTAAGTTACTTTAGTCCGTTGCTACCACGTGGAATTAAAATATCTTAAGTTAGCTCTTAGATTAGTTTCTCAAATTATGGAAAACGACTTTTATTGAAGGGCTTTTACACTTTCACCAATTAAATTTTTTCATTTATTCTCCTTTGTATTAAACATATCGTGTTCAAATAGTCTTAACTGTTCCCAGGAAATATGCAAAGACATTTCTTGACGTGAAATTTCCGTAAATTAACCTATATGTGTCTAAAAAATAATCAAACTGAATTAGCAGATTGCATAAAACGAGGCCAATATTATATTTTCCAATGTATGTTGAACATTTTAAACTGTAGCATCATCAATAAAAAACAGAGCTAAAAATAACATGAACTTTATAATAACAAACTACTTTTTTTTCATTATATTGACTTAAAATAAGGAATTCATTCTAATTTCAAAGATACTTTTGTGAAATACATAACACAGATTATTTGATCATGGTAACCAAATCAATATGGTTCATCTAACACAGGCTAACCAAACATATTTTTATCACTGTATCATGATATAATACATTACAAGAATCCCAAGTCATAAGTTTATATACATACTTTAACTTAATAGCACGATTCTGTTCAACAGTAATTAGCCATATGCAGTCCAGGTTGGCTGTGTAGGTCACTGGGTGCCCTGGAGACTGGAAGGAGCCAGATGGTTCTTGGAGCTCTCCTCCACAAACTATACAAGAATTGTGATTTGTTTTTAACTTATCTAAAGATAAAAGTCACTAAAATGCAATGTAATTTGAAGAATAAGTTTAAGTAGCAAACTTCGGAATACTATTTTTCATAATGTTTATCAAAATATAACTTAAAAATGAACAGAAATGATTTCTATCTTCATTAACATATGGTATTTGGTACATAAAAATATATTATGCTTCAACAAAACAACAACAAATTGATATACAATTTATATAAAAAGTAAGTGCTATCAAGCTTTCCCATTACTAACTCATTAAAACTAACAACATCCATCTGAGAGTGGACCCTTTGCATAAGTTAAAACTTAGAGTTAAAAGGAGTTATTAAGTTGCTACGTTATAGAATTTATGGCATTATACATGATAATTTAACAAGACAGCCTGGAAAACATAGCTTTTATTCAATAAAACTAAAACTTGAAGTAGAGCTTTAGATTGAAATCTGGTATGTCCTTTTAGTAAGATAGGCAGTGTGATAGATAGCAAAGTACTTGAAGTTACTTAAAGTTTTAAAACTGTCACGTACATGATTATATAAAACAAAAAATACTTAATAGAGCATATGGTAAACCACTATTAGTAGAAAGTATAACAATAATATATTTTAAAAGTACTGACGATCTTATCTATTAACTTTTCACTTACAAAAGTTAACAATTATCCTTTCATTACTTCACCAAATGTTAAATCTTTAAAACTGTGTATCTTATATTTTACTTTGTTTAATATATATATATATATATGCGTGTGTGTATAAAATGATAAAGAAAAATTATGTATATTTCAAAAGGCTCAAGGAATATATGTCTGTTGTTGTCAAAGTTTCTTTATCTTGCTTTTGTATTTTTATATATATTTAAGCTATAATATAACTGTGTACTATAATACTGCACCCGTTAAAGAAAAAGACATGGGATAAAAGGTAATAAAGGACAAAATGACACATCTAAATAAAAACGTTTTTTTTTAGTTTCATGTTGTGCAATATTTTGGACAGACATCCTTCGTCAGGCAGTAAAAAAACTGTGAAAAACAAAACATACTTGATATTGAATATGTAGCTCTAAATCCCATTAGTGTTAAAGAAGAATCCGTTTCAAAGATCAGCATCATAGTTCCCTGTGAAACAAATGGCCCAGGGGCTTCACTACCACAAAACTTGCCCAGCAACGGCGAGGAGGTGCTGTTCCCTTCATATATGGACAGAGAATCAAATCTGCAGTTGGTAGACCCTAGAATAATAAAATAAAGAGTGAAGGTTCGTGTTCAAGGGACACCGTCAAGAGAAACACAGGATGAAGTTATTATCAACAAATATTCGGGTATTTCTTGTCTTATATGAAAACGTGTTCCAATACTAAACACGCAGTTGATAGAAACATACCTTCAATCTGGAACTCTTCAGAGTTGAACGTTAAAGATATCAAACTATTTGAATGATGCTTAATGATGTAAACACAGTTAAGAAAGTTTCTGTAGCCATCTGGGAATCCAGGAGAGTTGATGGTACCTTGTATTTCACTGAACACTCCACCACAAACTGCAATTAATGAAAGGATATTACAGTTGGCTTTATACTATTAAAAAGTACACCCTAAGTATAAAACAAGTATCCAAGCTTGAAAAATACATAGATATTGCATAAAAATTACTAGTTTATAGTTGACAAACCCTCTGGTTTTAATAAAAAAAACCTATATATCTGAGCCACTGAGCTTTAAAAACACAAAACATCTGTGCACAGAAACAATATTTTAGGCACTAAATAACATTTCTAAAGTACAAAATGGAAGGAATTATCATACAAAAATTAGCAGTTGAAGAAATAGTTGTTTTCATTACCAAGTTACATTGCACAAAAGATACAAGTTATAAACTGTATGATCATTGTCTCTATGATAATTTAACAGGCTATCTAGGACTATAAGAAAAAAGCTGAAAAATATTACCAGAATTATACTTGATTTTAAAGCCATCTCCTTGGACATTCTCGTTTGAGCGAAAGGTAACTCGAACCATATTACTTTCACTAACAACAAAGGTGTTATTCCTGCCACAGAATCTGCCTAAGTCCACCCATTGTCCATCCAGAAAATTTTCAAACTACAATAAAATATTAATGCTGTTTAAATATACTCATTTTCATTCACCTAATAAAAATAGACTTTTAATGTAAAAACTAATTAAAAGTACATTCCAAGCTCTATTTATGTTATTACTGTATCACTAATTAAAAACCAGAATGATTAAAAATGTAAAGGAAGAAAAAAAATGCTCTCTTTGGCCAAATTATACGGTACAAGATTTTTAATTTAAAGTTGTGGGATATCTCTTTTATAAAGCACATTTCATTTTGTTCACTTTCCCTCTAGTGGATTCTAAAAATGGTAAGTTAGAGACACTTTAACCTCTTAACTTAGAACAAAAAAATTAATTAATTGACACCAAGACATTACCTGTACATGGGCAATATTTTTAATTTTGAAGTTATAAACTCTATATCTTAAAGTACAAATAAATTATATCACAATATTTACTACTTATAATTTACTGTATACAATAAAACTTGTTTAATGAGACAAAATTTGGTTGACAACTCTTTTTAAACCAACTTTTATTGTTTCTCCTATTGCACTTTCAACACCATATTTATCCAATTTTTGAAGGAATTCAACAATCTTCTGGCTACCAATTATGGGTTCTAAAGTTTAAAAGACTATCACAACCTTTTCAAAACTTCCACTTCGACATTTTAATTTTATGAAAATTGTTTAAGAAGGTAATGATAAAACACTGCAGTATGGTGACTACTTTTAGTTTCACCACATTTTAACAAATTTTAGCTCTTACTACACATACTGCAAGCCATGTAAAGGTTTCCTATATACCGTATTTGCCCGAATATAACCCGTACTTTTTAAATTCCAAATACCTTCCAAAAACACTGACTGTGTGTTATATTCATGCACGTTCAATTTTGTTAGGTATTTTACTAGAGGCTATCACCAAAAATTATAAAAGCATCATTAAAGGTTTAAAAAAAACTTGCATGTCCAATGCAATGTATGGGATGGATGATGACATTCTGTGGGAATCAGAAGAGGATGAAGCAAAAATTCAAGGAAGCAAATCCGATGAATGCAATGAATCTGATGGTAGCGACGATAAAGATTTATGTGAAGATGAATGATAAGCTTATAATGCTTGGAGAAGGCTTGAATGGGTAATGAATGGGTCATCATATGACAGGACCTTGTCAAAACGTTGTACATTTGCTGTTATGTAAAACTTATATTAAAGTTTTTCTTCAATATCCATTCAAGCCGTCTCCAAGCATTAGTAGTCTCAAATTGGGTTCTTCGTCACTGAAAATGATTAGCTTAGTGTATTAGTACTTATAAACTTTTTAATAAAACTGACACGTTAAAAAAATGTCAATGAAAGATTTCCAAAAATGTTTAATACATCAGTAGTTGTTTACTGTATTTAAAAACTATTCAATACATTTTGTACAACTGACGTGTAAAAAAACAAATTTTCTTCAACTTAATCTTTCAAAATTGGACCCGCATTATATTCGGGTAAATACGGTAGCACATAACTGTCATCAGTTAAATTACATTAGTTTTGTTAATTATTTCAATAATAATATTTATTTCTGTATTATCAAAGTCTTATCACTGCGCTTTCTCAAATCTTGTCACATTTTCTTTTTTGACTTCCACTTAGGATTTATTTTATTATTACTTCACATGTAGCGTGTAGATTAGTTAAAGTTGGACTGATTGTGTTAGACACATCATAGTATATTTAATATATTATTTTTCTTTGTTATTGCACTTAACCTGATTATATTTAGAGTATCAACATTCTCACTATTATTGTACAATTGTTATTCAACGAATATCTTAGTTATTCTTTTGTATCTTCAAACCTATAAGTCTTTTGTTTTACTACCTCTACTGTCCTGCTGCCCAACTCCATAGCGAAACAGTAATTGTATAGTCTATTCTTTCTTTAACTGTTATTTTCATTTACAGTATTGGTTAGAATGCTTAATAACTCTTTTTTTTTATCTTCACAGTTTTTATTATTATATTTTTATTTTAGGTTATGTTTGCAGTGTTAGCTTAGTATACAGAATTAGAACTAACCAAAGTCTACTAAGCTGGCCAAACTTTGTGTTTGTTTGTAATTAAACACAAAGCTACACAATGGGCTATCTGTGCTCTGCCCACCACGGGTATCGAAACCCGGATTCTAGTGTTGTAAGTCCGCAGACATATCGCTGTGCCACTGGGGGGCCAAAACCTTGTGAGATATATTATTTGGATTACAGCCACAAATTCTACTAACATCAAGGATACTTAACTACACATTTTAATCTTTATAAATAAGAACTGCACATTTAATTAGCTATACTCATTACAGCATTGGCTTTTAGTTGTGATCTATGTAGACAATTGGTTTTAATCATATAATAAAAAACAATTCCCCACTTAAGATACACAGTGTAAAAAAAAATTATAAGTGTATTTGTCTGTAAAAGTTCAATTAAACAAGCTATTTCAATCAGAAAATCACACAGGATTTGTTGTTTTTTTTTAACTTTGAGCAAATCTACACGTGGGCTATCTGCGCTAGCCATCTCTAATTTAGCAGTGTAAGACTAAAGGGAAGGCAGCTAGTCATCACCACCCATCGCCAACTCTTGGGCTACTCTTTTACCAACGAATAATGGGATTGGTCGTCACATTATAATGCCCACACGGCTGAAAGGGCGAGCATGTTTTGTGGGACGGGGATTTGAACCCATGACCCTCAGATTGCGAGTCGAACGCCCTAACAACCGGGCCATGACGGGCCAATCACATAGGATAAGTACCAATGAAAATCAAAAAGTAAATTAAATAGTACCATGGTCAAGCTTCTAAAATATTTAAAATACATAAGTCTAAATTAATTTTCCAACTATTCAACAATATGTGTACATATAATTTAAATTTTAGTAAAAGCAGACCACAAGTTTTGATTATATTGATAAATTGCAGCATCACAGAAACAAGAACAAAAACAACTGAAATAACCTATTTGCATCTTCACTTTTTATTGATCAAGAGGCCCAAATTAAACAGAAACTTATATGACACCATGATTATTATTGTAATCACCAAAAGGTAAAACTATTTTGATAGAGATGCTCAGTGTCTAATGCACACAATTAGTTCATAAAATGCAATAAAATTACTAACAGAAAAACCTCACAGATCTATGAGACCTGAACACTATACTATAATACTTAAAATTCACTTTGTTATTTAATGTTAACATTTATATCCGTAAAACAAATGAGGATGAAACAAAAGTACCTGAATATAATCCGCATTGCAGTTTTCGTGCATTTCGACATCAAAACGACCAACAAATGAAGCATTAACTCTCATTCCCACACCCAAAAGGATAGTCCATACGCACTCAACATTGTTTGGATAGGCTTGGGGATAATTAGGTGAAGTAAAACTTCTCCGAGCATTGTGAAAGAAACCACCACAACCTGTAAACAAAATATAAAACTGGCAGTTTCAGACATATTAGCTTTCATTTAAAATTTTCAACAGTCACATCAATCTTTATAGAATCTTTTAATTTTATAGCTCATAAACAGCACATAAGCTCTAAAACAACAGAGCATTAATGCAATGTTTTTTTATCTATTTTCAACTCAGTTAATTCATATTTCACCATTTATACAACTTGGATTATACATCTACCTAATAATAAGTGAAGTGATAATGTGAATTGAATTTATCATTTAATTTAAATAGTTGGGTACAAGTACAAAGTAAATATTGCTCATTTAGGGTATTATGAGAAATGTGTTGAGACACTCCTTCGAAACTTGCCTGATCTTAATAAAATTACTTATTATTATAAAAACAAGTTTCGCATTCTGGAAAATGTTGAAAAAAGTATGTAAATTGTCCAATCACTTCAATGGGATTTAAACTGCACAATATATGCAGCCAATGTTGTTGATTTTTCAGAATTTTTTAATGTTGAACATCTTTTCCACTAAGTTATCTAGTAGTACATCCTGGTCTGTGAGTTAAACAACTTTTTTAACTATCAGCTTTTCTTGTAATTTACTTGTATATATATAGGTGTAAAAATTCTGACAAAATCATGCCTCTTAATTGTATTTTAATATATCCACATTTGATGTGTACATCAAAACAACATTCTGTCTTCATTTTATATTTTAATGTTATCATTAACCAATCAAATTCAATATGTAGAAACTACTTCCTTTTTTTAATTAGTAACCTCTTGTGTCAATATGACTTGTTTTGTCTAAATATTTATCTAATTTGTGGGCATTACATGGGTGTATTAGATTTTGTAAAAGTTCCACAAAAATCTCTAGTTATAAAATATACACCTTAAAGAAAGGGTTAGTCACACTTTATAAAAATGATACTTAAATAGTAAAATAATTAAACAATGTAGATCCAAAGGACACAATATTTTAAAGTAGAAAGCTTTAAGTATTCACTGAGGAAGTGAATACTCACAATCCAAACAAACATTAACAAAGTCTGGACTAGATATAATAGAGAACCCTAAAAAACAACAACAATGCAATAAAACTGTAAATATCTCTTAATATGGTAACAAGATAACAAACAAGAATTTGATGGTATTGTTTGTTTGTAATTTCGTGCAAAACTACACGAGGGCTATCTGCGCTAGCCGTTCCTAATTTAGCAGTGTAAGACTAGAGGAAGGACAGCTAGTCATCACCACCCACCACCAACTCTTGGGTTACTCTTTTACCAACGAATTGTAGTTCTTTGCAGAGAAAACACACAATATGAAACAACACAAGTAAAAATGTCATTGTGTGTTGTTTATACATAGGCATTATTAACAGAAGTTGTAATATCTTTGTATTTGATACTAATACCTTGTTGACAGAAAGTTGCATCTATAAGCTATTACAACAGTTGTTAGAAATGAACACATGTATTGTTTTCTTTAGAGGCCAGAACTAAATCTGTGTGGATCACAGCTGCCACATGAACAAATAGCTAGTCATGGTATGTGGATAGTGCTTTCATCTTCTGGTGGGTCAACTGGAAGGGGTTTCTCCCTTAATTACAAACTTGCAAGTAAGTTCATTTCAGAAATGTGTCAACAGAAGTATAAATAACACCATATAATATGGTGCTGAGTAGCATGGAATAGCACCTTATCGTATGGTGCTGAGTAGCATGGAATAGCACCTTATCATGTGGTGCTGAGTAGCATGGATTAACACCTTATCGTATGGTGCTGAATAGTGTGGGTTAACACCTTATCATATGGTGCTGAATAGCATGGGTTAACACCTTATCATGTGGTGCTGAGTAGCATGGAATAGCACCTTATCATATGGTGCTGAGTAGCGTGGGTTAACACCTTATCATATGGTGCTGAGTAGCGTGGGTTAACACCTTATCATGTGGTGCTGAGTAGCATGG
>NW_013667635.1:33390-47059 GCF_000517525.1 Limulus polyphemus
TAGTGGGATTGACCATCACAATATAATGCCCCCAAGGCTGAAAGAGCGAGCATTTTGGTGGGACGGGGATTCGAACCCGCGACCCGCACATTGCGAGTCGAGCTCCGTAACCAACCTGGTCAGAATTTGATGTTAAACGAGGTTCACAAACAAAAATATTACAAATTTTTAATCACACACCTCTAAAATTTGCAACTTCTTTCATGGGAAATATGGTTATAGAAACTGGAATCACAACTAATATACCTCATCACATACCTGTCATATCTCCTAGTGGAGTTTCAATAGCCTCAGTCTGCTTAGTCTTGAAAATCAATATCCAAGTACAATGAAGGTGGAATGTCAATTAAAATGGGAGGTCCAAGACTGACTTTCTGTTCTTTTCCATTTATTTACACTTACAGTACAACTGAAATTATTGTTTCAAACAATGATCATGGCTATTAAAATGGGCAAGACTAACAATGGAGGGAACAGTTCCAAAGATAGTCCAACATCTGTAACACTATTCTTGTAAAGTGCTATTCACCTCAATAAATAATTTACAACCTGGTCAACATCAGATTTAGTCTTTTTCTTCTTCTTTGTATATTTTACAACTTTCACTAATATAGACAAGACAGTAATGATAGTTAGTAGTTAAATTCAAATCACATTTTGTTTGTTTGTAGTTATGCACAAAGCTACACAATGGGTTATTTGTGCTGTGTCATTCACAGTTATTGAAACACGATTTTGAGGATTATAAGTCCTCAGACTTACTGCTGAGCCACTGAGAAGCTCAAACAATATTATATAACTAAAATGAAGCTGAACCATGTATTATGTAGTGAAATAGTTGGAGCTACATCAAAAGAAGTATATAGTACACAGAAATTGTCTTTTAACTATTTTGTGTGGTTTAAATTATCAAAGACTAAATCTTGTTTCAGATTCACAATGTGGATAATTCATGACCAAGTATAAGACAATCAGCTTCAGAACTTTCATTCTACAAACTTTCAACTCCTCTTCAGGTCCATCTTTGGGTCTTTTTATGTTATCCAGAAGATGACATCTAGAAGGTAGTTGGAAGCTTCCTCACAACATATCTTGAAGATAAAAGAAAAATTAAGATCTTTTTTGTTATGAAAGGTTATATTCAAGACAATGGTTGTATGAATGAATAAATAATTGGTCCAACCCTAATCCAAAATCACTCCTCACTAGGAACCAACATCCATGCAATGGTAGGACAAGGGATCCCAAGTGAAGGGGTGATTTGCAATGTGACAGAGCTACTCCAAAGCAATATCATTCTTCAGATTGGACCACACAAAAGCTGAAGCACAATAGCAACCTCAAGGTCCCTCCACACGGAAGTGAATTGCATCCATAAAATAGAAGCAACATCACCCTCTGGATAGAACTGCACAGAAGCTGTATGCAACATCAAACTCTAGGACTCCCCACACTGAGGTGGAGCATATGATTGGAGGATCGCAAAACACTGCTGCCCTAATCTATATGTTCAGTGAGGACATTTAAGAGGATACTTCCATGGTCCACCACACAAGCAGCTAGGAACTGGAAGGTGGCAAGGACTCCCACACTCCACCAGAAGAACAAAGGGGGATGAAACATGGTGGAGAGTCTGGAGGAACACCAAAACTGAGACAGTGCGATGGGTGACCAATAAAACCCTATATTGAAAAACAGACTGCCCGGATTTATACAATCAAAGAGCCTGCAGGGATGGGCACCTATCCCCTTCTGCATTACCCATGTAAGTCTATGGTTTACTATGGTCCAGAACGAGCATATTCATGAAGCAAATATATCATGAGGAAAAACCTATTAGCAATATTGTGGAACACCCTAACTTAACAGTGGGCATTATTGGCCATGAATATATTGTTTTATTATTATTTCATCTTGACCGTACCATTGTTTGGAAGCCTCCTACTGATTGACCCATGTCTCCCAACTGTGAAAAGAAGCATCTGTGAATAGATGCAAATCTGGATGAGATGGAGGAAGTGGTACACCCAAGGACATGTGAGCTTTGTTCAACCACCAATGCAGATCATCTAAAAGGGAAGGAGGAAGGGTAATGGGAAAATCCAAGGGATCCCGAGCAAGATTCCATTGGTTGTGTAGAGCCCACTGAAGAGACCGCATATGTGCCCAACCCAAATGAATAAGTGCCTCCATAGAATCACAGGTCCCCAAAGCAATAGAACCTCGTGAGAGAGGAAGCAGCAGAGGTGTGAAGCACCTAAAAGCTTCATCAAATGGAGTCAAAGAAGAGAAGGTTGGGCCTAACTGAGGAATGTTGAAGACTGAAGATAGCATCGTGACTGATAAGAACTAAGAATATAGATATAAGCATATGAGATGTCTACCTTGGTCATCCAGAGTCCTGGAGAAAAAGCCCACTGCAAAAAGTGATTGAGGCAGAATAAATCAATTGCAGGAACCAGTCCTCAGTTTTCTCAAGGACCAAGAAAAAACCTGGAGTAAAAACCTTGGGACGGTTGGCTGACAGGCTCAATAGCTCTCCGTGATAGAATAGTCATCAACATGTTGAATAGATGCTGACTGGTAGTAGGATCCCAAGATAAAGGAAAAAAGATGAAAAATCCTTCAGACAAAACCTGGAAAACTTAAAGATTAGTAGTGAATTCCCACCATAGGGGAATAAAATCGGCCAAACGAGTACCAATTATACTGAAACCCACAGGATAGTCTCTGGTAGAGCTGGTGACAATGAAACCTACATTGAGAAACATGATGAATAATGGAACCCATAGTGGTAGAAAAAGGTAAAGGATGGGAGGGTGCAGGGCAGGGAGCAGGAACAACAGAGTGTAAGGGCTCAGAATGAGACAAATGAGCAACCAAAGATGAAATGGTCGAATGTTGCTTCACAGATTCCCATGTGATTCCAAAGACTCAGGCATATCCCCCAAAATAGACTGATGGAGAAAAGGAGCCATCCGTAAGTCCCGAAGATAAGTGGATGGTAAACGACCCTGGGACAAGACATCATTTTTCCACAGAAAATCCAAACAAAAAAGGAACCACGTGTGAAGAGATAGAGCTGAAGAGGACAACTGTGCCAACATGGAAGTAATAAGGGAGAAGATATCCCCCCCAAAAACTGCTCAGGAGATCAGTGGAGTACCTCAGAACAGTTGATCAGCCTGGTAGTAAGCTAAGACAAAATTATCCGAGACCCATGGAGGGTGAGGCATGCTAGCACCCTCTCTTAATTGTGAAACGAAATGCTAAACATGAACCCTGATGTCAGAAGTAGGAGGGAAAACAAAATACTCTGAGGATGTGGTGTCATGTAATAAAGAAGAAACAGGATCATAAGAAATCAGGGAAATGGATAAAGCAGGACAAACCCGAGAAACAATATCTAAAAATGCTTAGTTAGGCATAGCAGACTCTGCAGGAGAGGCTTGGGAAGGCACGGCATAGTTAGGTGGAGGTAAAAGGCTGTCAAAATCCTCTTTGTTACGAACAGGTTCGGCAGACTCATGAGGAAGTCAAGAAATATCAGGAAAAGAAGGCTGACTCATATAAAGACCAATCTCCCAAACAAATTAAAGCTGAAAATTCCTCAGTCAGTAGAACATCTGAAGTGGTAACATGAACTTTGGAATTCATCGTAAATGGTGAATTAAAACGAAAAAGAACAAACAAATGTATGTCATTAAGTCAAACTACGTGTAGAGAGCACCATCAAAAAACGTCTGCACTAGATCACTGCCTAACAAGAAGTGATAGTTTGTAAGAGTTGAATAGAGGGAGTCACATGCATTAGGTGTGTGTGTCACACTCCTACTGGTGGAGGGTTGTTTCATGATGATTTACAAGCGAGATGCAGTTGAACCACATTAGTCATGGGGTATGTGGGAAATCTTGGCTTGTATTATTGGAAAAAAAAAAATCATATAGAGGGCAGCACTGAACGAGAATAGCTATATAGGTGAAAAGAGGTAATGTATCATATCGGAAATATAATTTTACATAAAGCTCACCTGTAGTGTAAGGCTCAACAGATGCTTGAAAACCTTGAGCTCCTCCATTTCCATCAGAATGAAACAAAACTGTCAGATAACGTGATTGAGATACAACATCTAGGGGTTTGTTAGAGCCACAATATTTACCAATAACAGGAGATGTAAAATGTAAACCATTTCGAACTAAAACATAGTCCTTTTCACAGTCAGACTCCAACTGAAACTCTGTAAACGAAAGCTATAAAAAAAACAACAGTGCATGCATTTAAAAACGGAAATAAATCAATCAAAACACGTAACATTAATACATTGCAACTTTTATATAAAGACTATTAACAGTTTAAAGCATTATAAGAAAATGGAATTTTAAGTTATACACACTTTTCAGCAAGCCATAAGTTATTTAATTAAGATTCAAAACTCTCAACTATCTTTTAAAAATATCAAGGTTCTTGTTTTACACTTTATCCGATTTTTTGTTCTTATGTGATTTCTTCAAACCCATATTGTTCCTTACCAAAATAACAGGATTTGATTTCAAAGTTCATTCTCTAAATCACACAGCATTACAACATTATTTCTTGTTATTCACAAAATATTTTATGTGGGCCTGAAATGTCAAAGCATTATAACAGCATTCAATATTCATTACCACAGAATAAAAAAAGTGTTTTGTGCAGTTCTTTTAATCATCTCTATAAATAAATGTAAATTTGTGTGTATGTGTATATATCTGTCACGGAGGGGGGGGGGAACCACCCATCTAATTTCATATTGATAGAATTCTTGAAAACAGTATGTCTTTCTTTTCAGTATTGGTACCAACATGTGTGTATATCTGTCATGGGAGGGGGGGGGGCACTCATCTTGATAGAATTCTTGAAAACAGAATGTCTTTCTTTTCAGTATTGGTACCAACATGTGTGTATATCTGTCATGGAGAACCACCCATCTTGATAGAATTCTTGAAGACAGTATGTCTTTCTTTTCAGTATTGGTACCAACATGTGTGTATATCTGTCATGGAGGGGCACCCATCTTGATAGAATTCTTGAAGACAGTATGTCTTTCTTTTCAGTATTGGTACCAACATGTGTGTATATCTGTCATGGAGGGGGGGAGGGGGAACCACCCATCTAATTTCATATTGATAGAATTCTTGAAAACAGTATGTCTTTCTTTTCAGTATTGGTACCAACATGTGTGTATATCTGTTATGGAGGGGGGGAGGGGGGAACCACCCATCTAACATGTGTGTATATCTGTTCCTTATACATTTCCACATTTCTTGCTCAATCAGCACCAAACTCGATACATTGATAGAATTCTTAACTACAGTATGTCTTTCTTTTCAGTATTGGCACCTTTATGTATTTATATTGCATTTTTAATGTTTATTTTCTTAAGAAAAAAAAATACATGCACAATTTCCTATCCTTTATTACAAATGACTTTTTATTTCCCCCCATCCAATGGACAGGTACTCCAGCTAGTGATATTAAAATAGTATTTCTGACCAGAGATATGAGGTTTCGCTTGCACCTGTTATTCCTTGTTCTTCATATACCAATGTTATAATAATGTTCCTAACCACAAACTTTATGTGGGCCTTTTATTATTTATTCTCAAAATACAAATGTTATAATAGTGTTTCAAAACATAAACACAAGATTTCAGGTAAATACAAATGTTATAATAGTGTTTCAAAACATAAACACAAAACTTTTGGGTAAATACAAATGTTATAATAGTGTTTCAAAACATAAACACAAAACTTTTGGGTAAATACAAATGTTATAATAGTGTTTCAAAACATAAACACAAAACTTTTGGGTAAATACAAATGTTATAATAGTGTTTCAAAACATAAACACAAAACTTTTGGGTAAATACAAATGTTAAAATAGTGTTTCAAAACATAAACACAAAACTTTTGGGTAAATACAAATGTTATAACAGTGTTTGAAAACATAAACACAAAATTTTGGTTATATACAAATGTTAAAATAGTGTTTCAAAACATAAACATAAGTTTCGGGTGGAACTTTTATTTTCTTCTCCACAAGCCAATATTATAAAAATATTTCTTATCACAATCATTGGATTTCATGTAAACATTTTATTCTTTGTTTTCTAAATACCAATCATACGGTAGTGTCATTCATGATGTTAGAAAAACACGTAGGTTCAAGAAGTCTTGAGAGAAATGAATGAAAACTTATAACCCAAGCACTTTCAAAAGGTAGACCTTTCTTCTTCAGGGGCAAACTGGTAGTGTGGTATGCAAGCTTACCATGCATTTTCTACCTTTTTATTTTAATAATTGAAGTTTGTCAGTTATTCTAAGATGTACAATTTTCAAATAACACACATTCAAAATAGTTGTAACGTTTCTTTCATTCTGCCTTTGTTCTTTGTCATTTTCTTGAGATAACAACTGATCTATTCCTGGAGGGTGTGGTTGTAAAGCTGCACCTTGTGCTTGAAGGTCGACAACAGTATCTATCATCCAGTGATAATCAAGGTGATGCCCCAAGTTTACAACCTCACTTATGTTTGAATGGGAATAACAAGTACATTGTTAACACTAGTGGCTCTGGTTAAGTCTGACATTATCAGGTTCAGTCAGTCTGATTAGAAACCTTTGCTGAGTGCAGTTCCAGTAAAAGTGACTGTTTAGCATCCAAAGCAAATACACAGTATTTGTGTTCTAAATAACAAAGATTGTTTACCATATCTTACATTGTGTCAAATTCCTTAATTTCCTTTTCACAAACTCAGTCAGTTCGACAAAAATTCAGAACTATTCTGTAATATATATCTTGTTCAAATCTCACATTATTCTACATATTTAGAGTAACAATCAGTTTCATTTCATCTAAGGATACCACATATTGGATAGGAAGGAAGACTTTTTCCCTTGTTCTCTAAATACCACTTTTATAATGGTACACACAAGAATTGAAGCTGTTATTGTGTCTGTTAGCAAAGATATTAAATGAGAGTCTTTGTTTTACATATTCCACAATAGACTTCAAAACTATTCTTTTGTGATCAGAATTAGATCAGGCAATGGAGAGTAATTGTTTTTTGTGCATTTATAATTCAATGTGTTATATTTTAAATAATTTTTCCTGTTTTAATGGAATTATTTCAGGTTTTACAATATACGACATTGGTTTTATTACAGAAAAAGGGCCAAATTGCATCAAATTATCATAGAACAAATGCATTTCACAGCTTAGAGTCATGTGTTAGCTTCCATTTCCTTCTGACATAAACACAAAACTAAAATGAATTACTTGCCTTTACTTGTGACCGTTGTCGAAAGTTAATAATCCAGTGGCAATCATAATTTACGGGGTAAGTCCCTGGATATCCAGGAGAAGTTAATGTAGTTGGAGTATCAACAACACCTCCACAGTCTATAAAAATAAGCTAATATTTACTAAATATGTAAAATTTCTTAACACACAGAACACTCAATTGCCTAAAGAAGTAAACGATGTCAATTTTCTGAATTACAATTAAACAACGAAAAAGAATGTCTTTAGAAGAAACAGGGGATCATTTCTAACAAAATTCTTTAAAATTGCATTTGGTTGTCTTAGTATTTATTTAAGATAATATTTGATAAGTTATGATAGAACCACATAATTCAGGCTTCTTGCACAAAAGTCCTATAAACATTAATATGGTGAATTTATAAAGCAAACTATTTAAATTTTACAGCCTTTACATGACAATATTACTTTTTAAAATGCACCTTGTCAAGCTCAAAAACAAGTGTAAACAAGTTAATGTTTATTATTACATTAATGTTAATATCTATTTCAACCGACATTGACATAATTTACAAAATATATAACTAGTTTTTACATCCTAACCAAATTGTTAATGTAATAATGAAGCCAAAACATTAAACTTGGCAGTATGTAATGTTACAATTTATAAATATACTTGCATGATACTTTCAAAGAGCAAATTACTGAACACTTATCATACCTTTAGATTTAAAAACTTCACAAAAAATTTATTAGGCAGATTAATATGTTGTTTTTAGTTTCTCTGCTTAAAATATATCATCATATACAATCATAATTACATGTTTAAACACATAAATTGAAAAACAATACAAGCTTCACTACAAGAGTGAGTGATTTTCATCACAAATCTTATTAATATAATAAGAATGAAAATTTCTTTAAAACTTTTCTGAAGTATTTATATCTTTATCATACTTTATACATTTTAAAGTAGAGGCACATTAAAAGTTAATGTTGGTAATAAGTAATGTTTAATCAATTTTGAAAAAATGTGATATTTTCGTACTTGAAACAACTAGCTACATTATTAAATCAGACAAAAAGTATAAATTAAACTTTATGAAAGATAAGGAAATAACTAAAATATCAAAAAAAAATTATCGCTCTTTCATTGAGCTGATTCTCATTTCCATAGGCCTGTGAATTTTAAACTTCATAAAAGTTGTTTTGATTTTAATAACAGATTTTCCATAATTCAGCTAAGCAGATTTTGAAAATAATACGCATTTTCTTTCTCTCACCTAAGGATTTTTTTACAAATCGGGAAGAAAAAAAACTCTCACTTAGCTTAAAATATTATTTCGTTTACAACAATGAACATTTTTTATTATTATGTTTGTTAACAAAAATACAAACAAACTAAAGAAAAGAGAAGAACATTGATGTCAAATGAATATTCATCCTCATTCATCCTGATTTTTTTGTGAAGTCTATGTCTTTTAGTCTCAAAACTACGTGTTGTGGTCTTTCTTTTATCTATTGTGTTATGACGTTTTGTGAAAAATCTGTACGTGATGGAGAAAAATGGATATCAATTTCAGATGAGGCATACAGGAATTACTGTAAAACATGTAAACATTTCAAGACAGTAAAACAGGCCTGTGTTATTAGTTTTACCTTTTTCATAATAAGAGCCATTAAATCCTCGAGATGTCACAGTCGAGTCTGTCTGAAAAATCACAGTTGTTACTGGATGTGGATTGGTTATTGTTAGATCTTGGCTCGTATAATTTCCACAGAATTTACCCAAGAAATATCTAGGTGTCATGACACGTCTAGAAAACACTGGCATATTACCTATTAGAAAAAACAACAACAACTCTGGGCTCTTAGAATCATTAATAGAAACAAAAAATTCATCCAACAACCTAATGAGAAGATATTAGGCCCAATAAGATTAATTCCAATATAGAAAATAACTTCTTTAATTGCACTTTTACCATTTTAAACACATATAAAACATTAAATAAAAAATAATATTTAGAATTTCATGCCTGGTTGATTAAAATTATACCAATGTCCTTCTTATGGAATAAATAAAAAAATACACTACTGCATGGTAAATAAAGGCACTGAAACTAATCTTGTCATAAAGAACAACAAAATAATCTGATATTTCTTAATAAATTGGTTTATGAATATATATATATGCACATATAGTAAATTATATGAAATAAAAGCAATGTAACTTCCATTTGTGTTGCTGTTTCTCCACATCCTAGAAAGGTGAGACACTTTTCTCAATATCTTTGATACTTTTTTCATTGTTTCTATTACTGCACACATTTACTGTAAGGAAGTTTCCATGACCTCACATTGTTTACAGATGTGATGATGATGCATGTAAACTGTGTTTATCAAATATTTTGCCTTTGACACTTTTTCATTGTTTCTGTTACTGCAAGGAAGTTTCCATGACCTCACATTGTTTACAGATGTGATGATGATGCATGTAAACTGTGTTTATCAAATATTTTGTTAATCAAATTTAATGAATTAAGGTATTTTCATATCACTCTCTTTAACCTGCATACATCCCATAACATACTCTCGGAGTTATACAGAGTTGAATTTTGTCTTTGAAAAAAATTATTTAAAAGTATAATATTTAACCAAATACGGCCTGATTAATGAACTAAAGTACACAAAATTACAGCTTCTACTAAGATTATGTCCATGGTCTTTCTATTCAAGACTATGGTAAAACTGAAACTTTAAAGTTGATTTTTCCTTATCTTTAGAAATGATATCATTTGGGTTAGATGAATCAATAATCAACTTTTAGACATTCTCTATAGTTCCTAATGTTAGTGCACACAGAAGATAAAAGTCACCCACCTGAAAAAAAAAATACTCTGTCTACACAGTAACCAAGAGGACTCCTCTCTTGAAGATCAAAAACATTAAATTTTATTACTGTGGTACTATTACGTCTGTTTATATCGTGTCTTAAGGTCCACCAACACTGAAGTTGGTTGCTATAGTTAACCTGGCCAAACTCTGGTGAGGAAAGTGTAGCAGCTGGTAGAGTAAGATCTCCTCCACAATCTTTGATCGAGAAAAAAAAGGAGAATTCACGTATTACAAACAAAATAAAAATTGTTATTATTTTAGCACTCAATTTTTAAGTACATAAAAATTCTTATAAGATCAAATATTCTACATCTTCTTGCAATTTACCTGTTTACAAAAAGTTCCGTAAAACAAGCGTACATATATGGGTATCACTGAAATATGAAGGTATTATTCAAATTCTTCAACATATTTTAATAAATCCGTAACTCAAAAGAATATTTCGGCCATTAACTGAATAAAATTAAATCTGTTTATCAGGTTTACTTAACTATTCATAAGATTATACACAGTCATCAATGTTTCTAATATACATTTTTCATTAGTCAGTGTGACTGGGGAATGTATTTAAGAATGAAAAAAAGAAGACAATTACAAATGTATGTAATAAAAACAATACTTACATACTAATAAAATATTTTCAATATTATACATTCATGACTGAATTGAGAAGTTTAAAGGTTTAAAAGAGAGAGAAATAATCTCTCTATAAGGTCCCTTACAAGCTCAAGATTAATTAGGTTTGTATATCTGCTATATAAAAAAATCCAAATCTTTAACTTGTATTATTAGAATTTTTAGTGGATTCTAAGCTAAAGACAAAATAATCTCCTGAAATACACTTACAAGCATCTTCATCAGAAGAATATACAGCACGAAATCCCTCATTAGCTGCAAGTCCTTGAGTGTAAAAGAATAATACTAATCTCTTACCACTACTTCTTATAGGTTCTGGCAATGTTGTTCCACAAATTGTTGAATAAGAAGATCGGCTAATAGAAAAGTTGCCAACCTGGATGAAATAAAATTTTGTTTTTAATATTTATTTTTCCTTACAAAAAATTGTCTTCAGACATATCAGCTTTGCTTTAATATTTTTTAAAAGAACTTCTTAAGTTAATATAAAACTATTATTATATTTTATGAGTCAATATAAACTATATATATATATAATTAGTTATTTGAAAGCCTGATTGTTTATAACAGACTTACTCAAATCATTAAGTTAAATGAAGTAAAGAGAGCAGGTGAAAGATGTAGCCATTATGGATTAACTAAAAAAAATGGTACACGTTATTTAACACCCAGCTTGTGAGTCAATGAGACCACATTTAGGGGGTTAGGTGGCTAAAGAGGTAAGTCACAACTACCAGTATTCAAGTTAGAATCATAAAAAAATTTATTCTTATAAAGAGTTCAATTTGTTAACCTAAAAGAAATTTACAAAAGGACTCACCTCCAAATAGCATTTGGCCATAAAGACGCAAATTTTAGGAGGTTTGAGGGACTGTGTGTGCCTCATGCATAAAATAGTGGAAGTGTTCAAGTTCATATACCATAATTGGTTGAATAAAAAGGCAATTACAAATATAAGATAATGACTGGTCTAAAGCAGAAATAAAATTAGTGATTAGTCTATATTCCCTCATGTTCCATATCAATTGTGCTGCTGCTACTACTACTGCTACCAACACTACTACTACTACTACTACTGCTGCTGCTAACTTATCTTTCACACACCAGACTAGTTTCTGCAACAGATTTAACAAGTATTTGTATGCAATTCTGAGCATAAATCATCAAAACAAAGACAATGATGACTGAGCATGCCACAAATTGCAAGTACGAAATATATGTTATATCACTCTAAATATTCCTAATCTGATAATTATCAGCATGTAATCTTCTCAGGCAGCCAGGGTAAACCTTACCTCTTGCTCTTTAGCCAGAATGAAACCTTTGCTCTTCTCTAAACCCCTCTTTGAATACCATCAGTGCATCAGCAGGCTTCACTTTCACTGTAAACTGGAGCAACTCCTGTTTTAATGCAATACAGAATGAAGTGAATATGCAACTCCTTCAGAAACATAACTATAACGGCCATATTTTTCAGTTGTGCAATCTTCTTACAGATGTCTCTCTCACTAGGTAGGTCATACCTCCCTCAATCTTTTACCTGCACCCTTCTTGTGAGACAAGCTGTGCTAATCTCATTCTATCAATTGCTTGTTATTCTCTTGAAACTCAGCAACACTCTTTCAACCTTACACTTGTCTTTTCCGTGGTCTTTCAGTCCAACCATTTGGGAACAAAACTGCTACTCAGTAATTATCAGTCATACATGTCTTCTGCACCTGTTCTAGTCTTGATGATCCCAAACTCATCTGATTGGCACAAGAAAAGAGCTCTTTTGAATGAACAGAAATGAATATCTTTAGACTTTATCTCTTGCTGCTCTTCATCACTTGATGTTTCCCACCTGTGTTTTCCTCTGTCTCAGTTGTGTCTTTTAAGTGATTATGACATCCTTCAGTATACCCTGTGATGATTGTGTAGTAATGCATTCCTAATCAGAACCACTTCATCAACTGAATCTTTTTCTTTAAGTACAGAGCTATCATCATCAAATTTTTGGATAATGGGGTCCAGCTTTCCAGCCAATAAAGCTCTTTTTTCAATATCCCCTCAATGCAGGATACACTGCATCCCAATGGCTTCCATTTCCAATTCCACAATAACTAAAGCTACAAAGTGAAAAACTGGGAACAGTAGAAAACTGATCACCCCAAACAAAGAAACTGTCAAATGGTTTGCTGTAAATGAAGAAGAAATCGTTTTTCACATTATGTAATGTGTATGAGAGGATAGTAGGCTCCTTGTTACTTTAAGAAGTTTTTTACCTCACAAAAATGTCTTCAAATTGCAAGATTCAACAACAATGCCATTGGCACTCACGAAGAAAGACTTGCATGCACTTGACTTCACATGTTTTATCCCAGCCCAAGAAACAGAAGAGCAAAGCAGTGGTAGGTTGAACTCCTCTTGGCACTTATGTAAGAGGAAATTATATTTCCCACGATGTCTCCATTGACACCATAGATGACTACTCCTTGCATCTGCAATCTCGTGCTAGAGGAAGATACTTGTCCACCAAATTATTGCAGCACTGGATCACAGAGTATTCTCACAAAGTGCTCAATTTACTTATTGTGAAACACAAAACTACACAATTGGCTACTTGTGCTCTGAATGATTCTTGTCCTTCCAAGCACACTACTAACTAAACATTATTAAATTTATATTTTACAAATAACTCCTAAAGAAAAAACAAGCAGAATAATCAGTCAATTTCTAAACTATCTACAGATCATCTAATTATAAAGAAAGGTTCACAAATACAAAAAATATCATTAGTTCTTAATTTGAATTTATAATTGTAATAATCTAGTAAATCAGAAGAGTATAAAACCACTGACT
>NW_013667635.1:47415-67855 GCF_000517525.1 Limulus polyphemus
ATAAAACCACTGACTAACCCTTAATGTATCAATGCATCGGTTGGTCACTGGATCCCTCTTGATGTTAAAATGGGTGAACTCTAGTTTTACACGACGACCTGCAGGTGCATCAATATTCCATCTACAGTAATAGTGTAGAGGAGTAGCACTGGGAAAATTTGGTGAGGATATTGTACCAGAGCCGTCAGTGATCTCTCCACCACACCTTCTGCCTGATGTAACAGTGATATAAAGAAATCATAACCAGAACATGTAAATATAAAATACAGAAAAGAAATTATTGTATATTTAAAGTATTTTTAATATATATATTATACTTTTTACTTATTTACTAGTCCAACCAGGTAATTTAGCGATATGGAAACATTATTCATAATAGTATTGCATTTAAATATATAAATTCTTTTCAGAAAAGTAAACTAAATGTTTATTATAAATTCAAGTTTTTAAAGTAATTATTTTAGACTTTAAGTAGTCCACGATCATTAAATTTGTTTAACCATCTTTTAACACACTGGGGGTGTTAAAAATAAACATATTATAAATAATACAGCTCCACACAATTAGGCTCTTCTTTAAGTGGGGAAAAAAAAAGAGTTATTTTAAAGTTTAAAGAAATTTTTAGTGTACGTACAAAGTATTTCTTTTCCCTTCGTACCAAATGCTCGATACTTGTTTTAAGAAATCTTACCTTGAGACCAGTTGGAATGCAGAACTTTGTTATAAAGTGGGAGGACAACAAACTTTGTGTAATCATGAGTTTGATCACTAACAGGAAAAGTAGGGGGACATGTCCCCTTCTGCCCTATGTGTTAGGTGTGCTTATATGGCCAGTAATATGTTTCATTTTCATATATGCTCTGGACATGACACAATAGCATTTCAAAGTTGATTACGATATGAATATTTTGATATGTTACTGCTCGGGATATTTTCTCACAGAGAAACGAAGATTTTTACAGTTGTTACATTTCTGTAACTTCCTTATTACTTACAACTGAAAAACAACCCACAATCAACTTCTTCCTAACAAGAAATTATATTAACTTTAATCTCTATGGGTCTTCCTATGATCATGGGTCAAAGGCCATGTCATGGCGTATGTAGACTCGCATTCAAAATTTTATTGAACTACTATTTTATGAATGTATGTCAATAAGTTTGGTACCAAATTGTAGATTGTAATTCAAATTTTAGTATGATCCATTAGTTAATTTTTTACTTTAAAAGAAATATTATAAAACAAATCCTAAATATCGATTTTTTTGTGTCACGTGGTATGTTGAATGAAGCATTAGTTCAAATTAGATGATATCCAAATACAAAGTCTATAGTTTCTTACGAACTAGGAACTCAAATTACCAATATTGACAAGCTGGAATATAAAATAAGAACCTCCTATCTTTTCTATTTGCTGAGATATCGCTCATATACTAAACCACACACAGTGGCCCTGCCCACCTCTTTCCATTTTAGGAAATGCTCCCTCGTATACACTTACTTATGTCTATAACATGTGAATAACCAATCGAAAGCTCAGAATATCTTTTATTCTTTATTTACTGTTTTATGTTTTAATAAAAATAACCTTAAGAACTTATTTGTAAATAGTAATAATGTATATACATATATATATTGTACTATAACTGAAATGTGACTGTATGTTACAAAATACTAGTTCACTAAAACTGCCAAGACAGTTTAGGCCAGTTTTATACTCTTGGATACAGTAACTTGAGTGCACATGTGTCGTACCATTGCAACTTCTATAATGTTAGCCAAGCATGTTAAATATATATAAATGTATAATGTTATGAAATTTAAGCTATTTATACTAAACATTTGTGTTTTTGTGTTATAATCTGTAGTTATTCTAGAACGAAAAAAGCATAATATATATTTATTTCCTAATTTCTTTTATCGAGGTTATAAAGTAAGTCCAATCGAACCAACACATACAGAGATACAATATTGAAAATAACAGATAAAATATAAATTTGTTTCTAAAACAAACTTGATAATTACCTGGAGGTTATAAAGATTTCACCTGTGAAATCTGAAAATGTTCTGATGCATACAAGTATTTTTAATCTTAAAATCAACATTACTTTGCGGGTTGGATCATCAACATTCTGAAAGAAGATTTTTTACGAGAAAATCTTTAATTAAAAATTCTTAATACTTACTTTAAAAACCTGATATTTTGTGTATGAAAGCCTTGTAATGTTTACCAACAACCTGCCAAATTTTGAAAAGATATGCATACATTATCAAAAATCATAGTATAATTACTATCATGGTTACGAGCTGGGTGGAATCGACCCAGCCCATAATGGAAGGGTTAAAGAGTTTACTTCCTTACTTTATCTTATTCAACATATGCAAACATAGATTAATCATGATTATAATACCAATTAGGTGGCTGAGAATCTATGAGAAGTAAAATAAATACAGTGAAAACATACCATACCAACGAACTGAGTACACTAGCCTGAATCCTTGTTTAGTTTCACTACTATCTGACTTGAACTTAATATATACAGTATCAGTTGTAGGTGCTAAGGAAATTGCACTGGTTAAAGAACCACAATACCTTCCAAGCAGTTCACCTGAATTTGAAAGAAAAAGAGAACACAAGGAATAAAAAACATGTAATTATGGAGTAACAACATTTCAGTGAATACCAATTAGCTACACTAAGTTTCTTAACAATATGAAAAAAAACTTTTATTTCACTTTTATAATATGTAGGCAACTTGTTTCCTTACTTTTTTTTTATGATCCCTATTTGCAGTTTTTTTAAATTGCTATGTTTTACCTTTAGTACTGTTGCATGACCAATAAGGCAAGAAATGGTTAAAAACTGACAGTGACTTATAAAACACAAGTACCATAATTAAATATATTTTAGACCCTATAAATAAAATACAAAAAAAGTTGAAGTCTTAAAATTTAACATACTTTTAAAATTAATAAAATGTATAAAACTGAGTGCTAAAGCCTCAGTACCTTGAAATAGAGTGTATGATAAAGATAATTTTACTGAAGAATCATAGTTAAGCTTTTGTATTGAAACTGGTAATTGTCAACAAATAAATCAGATTTAGCATTAGATTTTAATTGGTATGCTCTGGACTGATAGGAAACAAAATTTCTACATTGTTGATAAGGTATGTACTTCAAACAGACAAAAAAAGTATATGTAATTACATGTTATCGATGAGTAAATAATATAGAGTTTATGTAGTAACAGGTACCTAAATACTCTCCTTGTGTAAAAAAATCACATATCTTAAGGCAAATTCTGACATTTAACACATTGTTAATAAGCATTCACTTTACCTGTGGCACTTTGATCTCGAATTTCTACAAAGTCTGTTGCAGAACAGTTAGGATGAGAAGGAAGATCGAGGTTCTGGAATGAAAGGTTTATTAGCCGAGTTTGACGCTGAGTAATAAACCACTCACAAAGCTGGTTGTTCTCATAATTGTTGGGAAAATGAGGGCTTTTAATGGTTCCACGTGATTCTCTTAGAGTGCCACCACAATTACCTGTAAAAAAATCATAAATAAGAAAGTATCTGTATGCATAAAATTATAAAAATTATGATTAGCTCTAATAAAGAATTAACTATATTAGATATCCAATCCTTGTATTTTTCTAAGTAAACATCATGATATGATACGATATCCTTCGCTGTAACCCTTTACCCATTGAGTAGATATAATAATCTTAAGGCATTTTTGGCTGAACATTAAACAAACTAAATAATACCAGTGAACTGTTATCAAAAGGTTTTACTTCAGATTTTTTGATTAAGTACAATTTTAGAGATCCAAACCCTCTACCTCAGCATGATGTAGAGTTAATGCACTTTTATGCAAGTATATTCTTTCTGATGTACAGTTTTTATTATCAATTTAATTTCATTAAATATTACATAGGATGTTACTTCCAACCATAATCACTATAATGGCTCCCAAGACATTCTTGGTATTTTTTCATTCTTCTTCTTCTCAACATTTAATTTAATGTCAAGATAATTTTACATCTGTGCAACCATAATATCATCTCCTGTTTCATTTATTTCATAAATTCATAAAATGTTGAAGGGCTGTTACGTATTCGCTTGTTTGTTAATTTCCGGTATAAATTATTTCCGAGAAACTTAAGCGATACAAGCCTCTGTATATAAATTACTCTTAGTATAATAAGACAAGCCTAATGGTTAATAGACACATTTGAGGAAAGAACTAAGATGAAAGACTCACCAATGACAGCTTTGGCTTTAAATCCTCCTTTAGGATCACTTGAAGCAGTGAAGAACCTCACATACATGACATTTCCAGTGGTGAACACGCTGCTTGGATGAACATTGCCACAGAATTTTCCCAGTGATTCTGAATAAATAGTTCCACCATCTCTTACTTCGACAAATTCTTTGCCAAAATCACTATGACAGCTGGTAAAAATTATAAAAAATTCATGAAAATATATTTAAAAAAACTATCATTAACATAAAACACAAAAATATGTTCAGACATTTCTTTGAAACAGTGGTCACCTTGTTTATAAACTATTGTATTATGCTGATTTATAAAGACCGTTTTGTAGAGTAATGACTAAGCCTAGGATTATAAAGAAACCTCAAAAAGTGAATCTCAAAACATTCAAACCACAAATTCTACATAGTATGCTTCTTCTTCTTGTCCAAGTATGTTTGAAATAGAAATTTGATAATAAAATACCATAACTAAAGTCTTTAAAAATATTTTATAAAAAACAAAAGCATACCTTTTCAAGTATGGTTATTAACATATGTTTATCAAGTACTCACTTGCTGTCCATATGAAAATCACTTTCAAAATCAAGACGAATTCTATTATCTCCTGGTGCCATGATAACCCACTCACACTCTATATCATGAGGAGGAGGATTGGGGTAATTTGGTGAAGAAAACTCAGCTTCTTTCCTGTTATTCTTAAGATAAATACTTCCTCCACAGCCAATAGACATTTCAGAAAATGAAAGGCGAAATATCTAAAAATGATTCAATAATAACATTTATACAAGGATTTTTATGCTAAAATTTATAATTTCTAATCAAATTAATATCTTCACTGTTATATAAAGAATCTTATATTTCTGGTAATCAACTTTCATTTAATATTTAGTTAACTATTTGGTCCCTTTAAAAAAAGTAAAGGTTGACATAATGAACAAACTTTGGTTACAAATACATTCTTATTAGAGAGTATATAGACATTTGACCAAGTACAACTTTCAAACAGAATTAGTAAAGGCTAACCTAGTGGCCATGCTAGCTATTTCTTGTGGGACAAAGTATTAAGTATCAATTGTTTAGATCCTCTTAATAGAAAATTCCCTACAATTAATGTTATGAATAAACTTAATTTCTCATTTATCCTTCCATGAAAATATAACAACTGAAGCATATTCAGAAACCAATAGCAACTAAGCAGTAACCTTGAGAGCTTAGAAAGCTAACATTTGGGTATGATTCTTACAGTGGGCCCAGATAGACCATTTTGAAACTTGGCAGTTAAAAAAAATAATGATGATGATTAGAAACTGAACATAACAACAAATGCTAGAGAATTTCATGATATATATATATTTCTAAGAAGGTTAAGTCACTTCCTTAGACAAGATTCATACACAAGTTGTTTTTTAACAGCTACAGCATTGTATGAGATGTACAACAAAAACATTGTCAATGTGAAAAATCAACAAGTTACAAAAAGATCCCAGTCATAAAAAGTGGATTAATCAGACACGCAAACTAAGTTGGAAGAAATAATTTAGTCAACCCTGTAGTCTATTATTAAATTTATTATTAGTAGTAGTATTAATATTATTATTATTATTATAAGATGTGCAACTGTGTTCAAACTGCTACTCTTATCTTCATCAACTGGAATCAATCAAATTAAACAAGTTAAAAGAAACAACCGAGAAAACCTTGGCCCACACCAAATGAACAGGTACACAGAACATAAGAGCATTGCCTGAACTATGCGTTCATTGTCACTAGTTTTGTCTGTCAAATCCTAGATTAGTCAATGTTAAATACATTTTGTGTGTAGTTGCCACAGTTCACTTTCAGCAGAATAGATTGATTTGTGGTTTTTCTCTCCAAACAAAACTATGTCTAGAAACATGTATTGTAAGAAACCTAAAATGTAGTCTTGTGGTTAAAGTCACAGAGTAACATAGAGGGTTCTAGGTTCAACCTACATTAGGACAAACTATTTTGTACATTTTTATTTTTGCAAGTGAATACTCCTTTTTAAAACATGAATTAAGAGTTTAATATAAATGTTACATTAGTTGTATTTCCTGGTTGTTTTTATTGTTGACAAACAAGTGAGATGTCCTGAATGTATGAATTTCATGTATTGTGGATACTTTCTTTCAAAAGTTCACTGCTTGTTTTTATTGTTGACAAACGAGTGAGATGTCCTGAATGTATGAATGTCATGTATTGTGGATACTTTCTTTCAAAAGTTCACTGGTTGTTTTTATTGTTCACAAACGAGTGAGATGTCCTGAATGTATGAATGTCATGTATTGTGGATACTTTCTTTCAAAAGTACACTGCTTGTTTTTGTTGTTGACAAATGAGTGAGATGTCCTGGAAGTATGAATGTCATGTATTGTGGATACTCTCTTTCAAAAGTTCACTGCTTGTTTTATTGTTGACAAACGAGTGAGATGTCCTGGAAGTATGAATGTCATGTATTGTGGATACTCTCTTTCAAAAGTTCACTGCTTGTTTTTGTTGTTGACAAACGAGTGAGATGTCCTGAAAGTATGAATGTCATGTATTGTGGATACTTTCTTTCAAAAGTAAACTGGTTGTTTTTGTTGTTGACAAACAAGTGAGATGTCCAGGAGGTGTGAATGCCATGTATTGTGGATACTTTGCTTCAAAAGTCCACTGGTTGTTTGTCAACAACAAAAACAACCAGTGAGGTACATTTTGGCAATTTATTTCTCTTGCTGTATAACAAGTATTGAATTTTGTTTTCATACCTGTCCTTAGATTGTTTCAAACTGCATATTAAAAGTTGAATGACAATTCTGGATTATGTAGTTTAGGTATGCCAGTACCTCAGAAACAGCAAAAGTATCTGTGCTGTACTGAGAGTCATTGGAAGTTCTTCGTCAACTTTGTATATAACTTGGCTGTCGGAAAAACGTTTTATGACATTACATTTGTATAAAGTTAAAAAAACACACCTATGTAACAGTCTTCTGGTGGTTCAGAAGTAAATTTGAAGACTTATAGTCATAAACTTTATTGTTTTGTATAGAGAGTCACTGGAAGTTCTTTGCCAACTTTTTTATATTACTTGGCTGTCGGAAATATCATTATTCCTGGAAGAGGACAACTTTATCTGATAAGTTTTTGCTTGTTTGGTTTATTATAAAGAACTTCTGCTCATTAATTAACTACTGACTGCAATTTTAGTTTCTGTAGCTTGTTATTATATAACTGAAAGTGTGTTACAATTAAGGTTGAAATTTTGAATTAAAATGGTACAGTTCATGTATAAGCCTATATTAAATAGTCTGTTTCTGTGAGAACTAGTTAAACACTAGACATCTGTTGTAACACAGCATGTCACTCCCTCAACCTACTCTTTAATTAATTCAACCAGAAAATTGAAATTAATAGACTTATGTAAAAATAAAACAACCGTATTATTCACAAGATCTCATTCTAACGAGATTAAATAATTTCACAAGAACAAAAAAAAAAGTTCAACACAAAACTTACCGGAGATGCACGTTCTCTATAATTTTCTTTGCGATACTGGATATAAACCTCATTAGAAGAGGAATCAGGGACACTTGGAATATTCTGGCCACAGTACTTGCCATCGCCAAGAAAAGGAGAGAGATTACTTCCACCATTTCTGATCTGCAGAAAATATAAGAATCGTACGATACTATTTAGGTATAAAGTAGAAAAAAAACCTGGTGGTCCAGAAGTAAATTTGAAGACTTATACTGGTAAAAGTTATTGTTTGATTCCTGCAGCAGACATGGAATAAAAAATCTATTGAGAATCTCTACACTAAAGCAAAATAAATAATAAACAAACTGAAAGTTATTATCGTTTCTTTAAACCAAGTTTACTTTCAGTATCTTTCTATTATATATTTCAGAGTTTATATGTAATAAAATGGTGGCATACTATTTTGTGAGGAAAACTAAGCAGGTAGCTTATTGATATTTATCATATTCTGTTACTGACAGTAACACATGTGGCAAAACACAGAGTGAGGAAAGCATTTGACAATACCACAAAGTACATTAGTATAAAGTTGAAGAGCTTTATTTAAAAAATTCAAGCACTTTTATACAACTTAATAAACAGTAGTACAATGATAACTATTGAAGAACAAATGATGTTTTGAATAAAATATATATATAATTTATCTTTTAATCAAAATATAAAAAAGTAACCAAAGAAAATGGGTGGTTCGGTCACTCGACTCTCAATCCACAGGTTGCTTGTTCAAATCCTTGTCCCACCAAACATACTAACCCTTTCAGCTGTGGAGGCATTGTAATGTGACAGTCAATCACACTATTCATTAATAAATGAGTAGACCAAGAGTTGGCATTGTATACTGATGACTAACTACCTTCACTCTAGATTTTCATTGTTAAATTAGGGATGGCTAGCACAGATAGCCCTCGTCTAGCTTTGCTCGAAATTCAAACCAAACCAAACCAAAGAAAATAAAATAAATATCTAGTATTTGTAACTTTAAAAAGATGTTAATGAAAATAACTAAACACAATAGTAAAAAATACTAACTTCAGCATGAACATTATGAGCATATACATTTTTTTATACATGTATATTATACTATTTTTTGTACATAATCCATGAATATAAGTCAATTTTTATTCTGCTTTAAACTTCACAAGCAATTAATTTAGAAAAATAATAACAGAATCAAATTCTAGCAAATGCAAGAAATAATGATTATGGGAGTTAGTTTCGAACAAGCTATAATTAATTAATATTAAATGTTTTGCATAAAATTAATATATGTATGTATATTTGACATCAGAAACTGCATCATTCATTTTTTTCAAGAACAGAAAGGCCCCAGCATGGCCAGGTGGTTAGGGCGCTCGACTCGTCCCACAAAACATGGTCGCCCTTTCAGCCGTGGGGGCATTATAATGTGACGGTCAATCCCACTATTCATTGGTAAAAGAGTAGCCCAAGAGTTGGCGGTGGGTGGTGATGACTAGCTGCCTTCCCTCGAGTCTTACACTGCTAAATTAGGGACGGCTAGCACAGATAGCCATCGTGTAGTTTTGAGCGAAATTCATAACAAACAAACAAGAACAGAAACCTTGAAGTTAGTCTAGCATACAGTCTATCTATTGGTAAAGTATACTGTTATCATAAGGTTAGTGCAACTAACTTCAATAATCATGCTTCAATTGATTTACAAAGACTCACATCAACAATCCTTTATAACAGGTAAACAGTAACGAGTATAGAATTATACATTTGCAAAATCACATTATCTGGTGTCAATTTCCTGTATTAACATTTACAAAATGGGTGTTGATGAATCTATTCAGTTTATGGAAAGAAAATACAGGTTTAATCCAATTGATATACAAACAATGGCTTTGAAACCTGTATTAGACAAGAGATTTCATAATCTTACGAACAGGATGTATGATGATTCAAACACAATACATTTGAGGGTATTTGTTCCAGTTTGATGCATTTTCACACTGGAGGCATTCAGCAATTCATGTAGTTTTGTTTTTGGATTTCGCACAAAGCTACACGAGGGCTATTTGTGCTAGCCATCCCTAATTTAGCAGTGTAAGACTAGAGGGAAGGCAGCTAGTCATCACCACCCAGCGCCAACTCTTGGGCTACTCTTTTACCAACGAATAGTGGGATTGACCGTCACATTATAAAGCCCCCACGGCTGAAAGGGCAAACATTCGAAACCGCGACCCTCAGATTGCGAGTCGAACATTTTATCCACCTGGCCATGCCGGGCCAGCAATTCATGTATCAATCAAAAATAGACAGAACGTAATGACTTAATTATTTGGTATACAGTGCAAAAGGAAAATGAGATACTATTACTAACAACACTTGCTTATGCAGATAAATATTTACAATAGATATACAAGTTTTTAAATTTATAAAACCAATATAACATCTTACCACAATAGACTGGGTGCTGCATACACCATCACTAGGAACATTGAACTCTTGAAACGTCAGCTGGATCCAGCGGCCAGGCCGCACCTTCAGGATCCACGTGCAATTTCGACTTACATAATTATATGATGACAATATGTCTTCTGAAGAAATTTCTCCACTTTGACCCTCAAAATAACCTCCACAATCTATAAAAATACCACAACAGACACATCCAAATAAGTAATACACAATAAAGAATTGTAACAAATTTATAATTAATTTTGATACCATATTTTCACAGTTGAAACAAAGAAAAGATGTGTAAAGCAGCCAATCATTTCAATCCTTAAGTATAAATAGATATTTCTGTTACTAATATTATGCTTTTAGATAATAAAGAATTGTAACAAATTTATAATTAATTTTGATACCATATTTTCACAGTTGAAACAAAGAAAAGATGTGTATAGCAGCCAATCATTTCAATCCTTAAGTATAAATAGATATTTCTGTTACTAATATTATGCTTAAAGAATTGCAAATTTTACAATGAGCCAGATATGTAAATTGGAATAAATGAACATTCTTGACTTTGACGAAATAAGTTTAACCCTCACATTCTAAGATATGCAAGTTGATAAATAATTTCATATCTAAAAATTCAAAATAGAACTTAAGAAAGTTACAACCCCCAAGGGATTGAAGGAAAAAAATGCTTATATGCACAGCACAACTGGAACAAAGAATTAAGCATTCTACTGTATTCATTGAGAGCTGCCAGGGCAATTCATTCTTTGAAATAATAACATTTCAAACGTTTACCTATCTACACATTTGTCAGTTTAATGTTTGTTGAATGAGTTGCACTGCGGTTGACATGCCCATTTCTACTCTTTGGAAGTATTCGAGAAAACCACAGTCACACACCAAGTAACAACATCTGACAACTTTGGATTTTGAATCAATATGATGACCTTAACTCCCGTGTGTCATGATGACCTTAACGCCCGTGTGTCATGATGACCTTAACACCCGTGTGTAATTTAACTTACTTGTTATATAACATTAGTGAGATATGATGCATTGAACTAAAAAAACTTTCTTTATAATAAAATTAGCATTATAAAAAATCTTTACATGTCTACAGAAAATATCAATTTTGGACAGACACTCTTTAAACATTTTCAAAATGACTAACATGAGTTGAAATAATTTGAAAATCTTTAAAACTATAAACTGTAACTTAATAAGTTACTTACGTCTAACTACATTACAGCCCTAAAACTATTAAAAAAAAATTATTTCAACGGCAGTCAAAATGAACATTTTACTTTGAAAGCTTTACAGATTGTTGAAGAAGAAAATGAATTTTTCCTATTTGGATATTTTCTTCTTTGAACCTAAGAATAAACACATTGTTGAAGAGTATAAAAAAAATACACTTTATTTTACAAAAGCATACAGTGTGTGTGTGTGTTTCTTGATAATATAACCAAACTGTAAAACCTACCTGAATAAATATTAGCAGAAAAACCAGTTCCATTAACAGAACTATCAGTCACAAATCGTAACAGCATCATGTTTGAACTTGAGTCATATAAAGTATTCAGTTGAGGTCTGCCACACAACTGTGCCATGTGGTTCCACAATGCACCAGAAATTGAATTTTGAGCTGTAATGAACCAAGATACATGGTTTTAAATCAAACTGAAATAGGCAAACAAAATTCTCAAAGATGAAAACTTACACAATGTAATGGATGTTGCAAATGCGAAAAATTAATTCTTATTACTTAAAGAAGGTAGATAATGCAGATACACTTACTATCATAGAGTTCTAGATAGTCATAACTGCAGGTTCCCATGGAGCCTTCCAAATGTAAGTCTAAAAGATGAAACTTTATATGACGATGTGGCTTAGTGCGAATCATCCAGGTACAATTAAGATTGGCTTCATATCCACTTGGATATCCAGGAGACTTAATCACTTCTCTTGAAGTAGAGTTTAGGAACAAATCTTCAAAGCATGTATTTTCTATATGAATGACAAGGAAGATGAAATATGTGATATGTAATCTCTTTATCTATAAAATAAAGAACATGAAATATGTAACATTAAAGTTTTTTAACCATGACCACAACACAAAATAGTTGTATACCTCTCATACCTGAACAAAGAGATGAAAACTTTTTTTTATCTTGGAAAACGTTTCATAAGAAACAAACAACAGTGAACAAAGTCATCACAACACATCCTAATACCTTTGTATACAGGCTAAAATATAATTCTGTAATAAATAGTTTACGTTAATATTTTTTTAAATCTTCACTTTGTTTTCTCAGACCTCACTTACTTGCATTTAATAAAAGCTAAACAATTTGTTATTTGAATAATTGGTTTACTCATAAATCTTATGGTATTTAATTAATGAAAGTCACACACCATTTAAACCACAATAATTTATTAATGCAAAAATAAGGATATTGCACAAAAATAAATAATTGTAGTTTAAATTATGTATGACTTTCATTAATGTTATTTGGACCTTTTGCTATTTAATAAATAATTTAAGTTTTTATTTTCAATACTAATTAAATTTAACTATAATAGATTTCATGTACAAAATAAATAAATACATTGTGGTTCAAGTAAACAAAACAAAAAAGTAACAGAGATCTTAACATTTTATCAAAATTCATGTTAGTTTTCTGCTCTCAGAAAATTGTTACTTCCATAATAAAGTTATTTAAAATATTTTTGAACAAATAAATTACTGATAAGCTCACATAATATTGAATATATTTGAAACAAAATAGGTCATAGTTGTCCTACATAGAAACACTGTAAATATTGTTTCAGTCTTTTAAAGTTTCCAATTTATTATATTTCTTCACACATAACCTGGCAAATGTGAATTATACATTCATAAGAATTAAACATTTATCAATAAGTAATGACACTTGACATGAAACTTTTATTAAAAGTAACAGCAGCTTTAGGTGCAAATTAATAATGTTCTGTTCTTATTTTAAATTTAAATTCCTTGCAATTTAGAATCAACAGATATAGTAGAAAACAGAGAGAAACTCAACCTTGGAAATAACGAATTGTAACCAAAAAGACTTAAGATTTAACCTACCTGTACCAGTCTCAGATGGTGGAGCTTCTGTAGCGTAGCTCGTCTCATTGACAGCTCTCCACGTTAGCTTCCACTTGCCATGGTGATAGCTCTTGGATTTATAGTAAATAAGAATCTGGTTGGTATGGGATACAACTGGAGTGGGAATAGATCGACCACATACTCTTGCAAGCTCAGGGACTGATTCATCAATACCATCCATTATCTGCAAACAAACAGATTCTATGAAGTTAAGATTCACTATTAAAAGACACATTTCAACACAAGCATTGTGTGTAAACTTTTGTTCCCTAATACTGGATCTGAACTTCATTTCAGATTACTTTATACTGTATTGTGTACTTACCTACTATTACAACAGATTCAACCACTGGTTGATGGTTGTAAGACATCATAACTTGTTTGGTAACTATTATAACAATAAGTATTACTCTCTAACCAGACTCGTAGTAAATTTAATAGAATTACAATAAGACTTGCAGTAATTTTAAATATTATTTACTCTTTCTTGCATTTATAAATAAAACAGTGTTATATCAAATTCTGCTTTTCTGATATAATTTAGTATCAAGAAGATTATTACACTTCACAGAAGTACAGACACTACTTACCCAAACCAAAAATGTATGCAATTTTTTTCCAAAATAACTCAACATTTGTAAAGGTATTTGATTTTAATATAAAGCTAAATACTTTATTAATAACTGCTTGATAGCCTTCACTGGACATTTGAAACAATCTTTCCTTCATTTTAACCAGCATTTCAATAATGTGAACTGTATAAAAAGCCACATTTCCATACAAAAAAAAATTTTCAGGTATTAAAAAAAGGAAATTTTCAAAATTCCAGATGTTCATTGTAATCTAGTTTTAAATTAATACAATTAACTGTAGTCTATGCGTGATTTATGTTGAATATTAATTTAAACCTTTTTTTAAGTGCAGTGCTTAAAAATTAAAAATTTTAATGTATAACATAGACATCTGTTTAATATTTACTAGTAAAACATGAAATAAGCGTGTTAGGTACCCCTTGTTTCCATATCTGGAAAACACTGGCACTACTAATAAGTGTAATGCAACATCTTTCTAAACATCCATACGAAAGTTTTGAAGGATCAAAACTTGCATATAATAAATACAAAGAAATTGTAAACAGTGTTGTTAAAGTGGACTTTGTTTATTTAAGGGACTAGTAACTATCTTTATATACGAATAATTAGATAATACCACTCAATAATGGGTAATTCTGATTTTAAAAAATCAACTTACCTGAACATAGCTCTCACAGTTTTCATTGAATCCTTCACTTAGATCAATTTCTACAAAGGCAACTCTTACATACATGTCCCTGGGGACAATGACTGTCCACGTAAACTCATCATCAAATACAAAATCTCTGGGATAACCTGGTGATGCTATCACCCCATAAGTTCCTTCTAGTTCTACACCATGCACTGTAAAACCGAACAAGAAGTATTAGTAACCTTCATCAACATGAAGAGAAAATGGGAAACTTAACTCGGAAAGTGCACTGTATGATAAAATGTAAACATAAATCAACTTTAAAGTTTTAGAGATGAACTTTAGCTAAACTTACTGAATATGAATTCATGAAAGAATAAAAATGTTCTAATAGAATATTTTAAATAAGGTATAATCATTTCTAACAATGAAGTGCAGTCCATATGTCATTAACCGTATATGAACATGCAGGTGTCAAAGTGTACATGCCATGATCTTGTACGAAATTCCATTCAACATGACATTATATTATGTATTTAATGTCAGAGTTATCAATTACTCATCTTATCACACATTACTGATTTAGCAACATTTCATGGTTGAGAAGAGCTAATACCAGATACAACATAAAGAAATACTGAAAAAATTGTAGATATATATTTCAGAGTTTCTGTAGGCTACTCAAAAGCAATATGCAAACTGTACAATTGACAAAAGTAATCTTATTTGTCACATGAATGTCAACTTGCACTCCGACTGATCAGAGTTTGAATCTGACCACTATCTTCAATTCACAGACATATATCGTGTACAAATATTTGTGTACCACATCTGATCTTTTGTACACACTAAACGTACATATTTTACTCAAAGCTTCTGTAGATACACATGGTAAATACAGAATTGTAGACAACATTCCTTTACAGATGTAAGATCAGTGGACTGACCTTGTGCACCTTCAGATAACTACATTCACTGTTTAAGACTATTGGGATCTATGGTCTGAATCACACCAAAATAGCCACCATCAAACTTAATGTTAATCATGAAATTTGCATTGATTTATCTTCATAAGTGAATAGCCAAATAACAGATAACTTTCTTAATTTCATAAAAAGTACCAGGCAATGTAGCTATGTAATTTTGAATTGTGTCAAACATCTGTTTAATTTCTTATTATTAAAAAAGTGTCTACAATGTCATCAACAATTTAATGTATTATATTTTTTATGGTTTATCAGCATCCTTTAACCCCTTCCATGATTTGCCCAAGCTAACTCGGATGCCCTCCATGTTCCCAAAAATAGTTACCCAAGTTAATTTGGACAAACTAGAACTTGCTCTATTTTGTATTATTTGCCCAAAATTTATTCACATGTTATCATGTATTACAAATAGTGCTCACTAGATGGAGCTGGAATTGTTTGTACTGATTTCTATCAGATTTATTCTGAATTCATATTCTTTACTTCAGTTTCATTGCAATATTATATATCATATATAAATCCAGATACATATAATTTATCTACTGAGTACATTTTGGTGAAGAAATATCATAAAATAACTTTTCTTTCATTAACATAGAAGCATGGGCTACCAAAACACAAAATAAAAACTTGACTTTCTTTTAGTTCATTTCCAAAAAAAAAAGCCTGACACAGAAGGGATTAACTACAAGACTAATACAGAGACATTTAATTATTTATGAAAGATACATATATAAAGGTTCAGAACAGACATCTTTCATGGAAACATTTTAGAATTAATGATCAAATAACATTATCAAAAGGTATTTTCAATGTACGGTCTCATATTATATCTTTATATCACACCCCAAAAAGCAAAAACAGCATTATTTGAATTTTTTAAATATTAAGTTATTGAGGTTTGAAATAATTCTGTAATTATTTCAGCTTGTAAGTTAGAAGGTCGATGAATAGTTTAAAGCCCAATTTTTTTAATGCATACTTGCAGCACCTTTTTTTATGATACGTATTGTCACTTAGAAAACAAAAAATACCTAAAACATAGGATGCCATAAATCCAGGATGGGTTCCTTGTGAATCAGAACGAAACTTAACCCACAGCTTATTGGCTGCTGTTACATTTCCTGGGATCTGATTTCCACAGTAGCGACCAATATATCGTCCATCACGTCCTGATTCTCTCACTTCTAAGTAGTCCATATTGCAATAATCACTTTCTTCTAAATCAAACATCCTTTAAAAAGAAATAGAGAGTAAATTATCTAACAAAAAGATTTATGTGGACTAATTTCCTTAAACTTTTATAGTTTAAAAAACATTCCCTCAAATTTCCTGTCCAATTTCCAATTTTCTAATCCATTTTTAGTAGCTTTAACATTTTCTTAAACACTGGTACATATGCCTATTTACAAGTTTCTTTATTTTAATGATAATTTTTATAACCTGTACATAAAGTTAACAGCTTGGTACAGTATTCACTTACATTTTACCTTAAGACATAAAATATACCAAAGGTATCTGTTAAAGGCAATGACGAACACATAATTTGAAGCATTATGGGAAATATATAAATTAAGACATTGGTTTTTTTGCACTAATAGTGGAAGATGACGAAGGTTAACAAGTATTTTAGGCTAGTGATTTCTGTCTTTTATGTCATAAATTTAGATATGAGAGTGGTTTATGCCATGTACAGCCATCATTAAAATATTGTTTATTTATTACTTGTGACAGAATGTAAAGAAGTCTAAACGATGAAATTTCTTTAAAGGCTTTCTTCTTTAACTTAATGATCCAATAAAAACATCCTGATGGAACTGATAATTATGTTATAACAACGAGAGCTCACCAGGCCAGTCAAGTTACAAGCCAGCACAGTTGAAATTCTACTAAAGCTTTTCCTGTTGAAAACTTACATTGGGCCAGTAAAGAATGACGTGATTTAAATTTATTATCAGCCTCGTTGTGATATTGTATGAAACATAAATTACTCCTAATATTTGTCACTGTTTCGAAAAACAAAGAAAATGCACAAGAACTTAATTATCACTTTGATTCTCACAGAAATAAATCCATTTGAACATAAAATAACAGAGAAGAACTATGTTTGTACCATAGCTGGTCACTGCATAAGACTAACAGAATTTACTCAGAATTTGTCATATAAAAGCCCTTCTTTTAAACTAAGGAAACAAGAAATTTCATTTCACAACATTGATTAGAGAATCTACTACACACCTAAAGGTCAAGTCCACCTTATTTCCAGGTGCAGCCACAATGGTCCATACACATTCAGTATCAAAAGGATAGCTAAGGGGATATGCTGGACTATTAAAATCCCCAGCTTCTGCTGTCAGTGTTCCACCACAGGCTACAAGGTATATTATCAAAGTATTTAGAAAACGTATATTTATTGTTGTGTTATACTAATGTATTTAATGTTTTATGTTTTGAGAGACCAAAAACCATTTTCTTTAAACACACTGCTGTTCTTATTTGGTTAATACTGAAAATATTTTTATGTTTTATGGAAACTGTTAAAAACAAACTGAATTATAAGAAATTCACTAAAAAAAAAAAAAAGAATAGCAGATTGAGAACTTAATTTCTGTACTTTCTCTCAGGAAAAAATTAACTTATAAAAATTTTATAACCAGAAATTCAATGATATTACTCTATCGTTTCTAACTGATATCATTAATAAGGTCAAACAGTCATATGATTACTGCAATTTATATATCATTTAGGTATAAGAAAATAATCACCAAAAATTAGATCTTGGTAATTATGAGTAAAAGAGCTGTATTAAGGCCAATTTTTTCTCTAGTGTTTTCTTAGAGCCTTTCAAACAAGATAATGAAAAATATTATATTAAAAGTCTTTAAAGGAAGCTAAAACTTAAAACATTAAATTTCCAAAGCTATGACACTGTTTGTTTGTAATTAAGCACAAAGCTACACAATGGGCTATCTGTGCTCTGCCCACTATGAGTATTGAAACCCAGTTTCTAGCATTGTAAGTCCACAAACATACTGCTGTGCCACTGGGGAGTGATACAGCATTTCATCTAAACATGTGTATGTATATATATATATATATATTTTTTTATTAAATAGTCTCCTTTTAAAAATAGTAATAAGATGAGAAAAACAGAAGAAGAGGGGAAGGTTAGTCTGATTACTTGCTGTAAAACTTTGCCAAGGGGTTATACAAAGATGTAAAATGTTACATTCAGCATTCTGATTACTTGCTGTAAAACTTTGCCAAAGGGTTATACAAAGATGTAAAATGTTACATTCAGCATTCTGATTACTTGCCATAAAACTTTGCCAAAGGGTTATACAAAGATGTAAAATGTTACATTCAGCATTCTGATTACTTGCTGTAAAACTTTGCCAAAGGGTTATACAAAGATGTAAAATGTTATATTCAGCATTCTGATTACTTGCCATAAAACTTTGCGAAGGGGTTATACAAAGATGTAAAATGTTACATTCAGCATTCTGATTACTTGCCATAAAACTTTGCGAAGGGGTTATACAAGAATCAATAATAAACAAATAGAAACTGGAAAGGAGTTAAAGGGATCAAGAAACTTCCTTGTTAGTGAATTATCAAAAAAGGTAGAGAGAGAGAGAAAACGAGATCAAACAGAACAAAAATACAGATGGCAAGGGAGGGGGAGGGGAGATGATTAATATACAAAAGAGAAAGATCATACCACAAAACAATTCCAGAGCAAGAACTGAATACTTTCATTTAATGCCCCTAAAGTGTTCGACATTAAAAACATCACGAGTAACAGCCTTCCATAAATGAACCTTGAAGATGTGGGAAACATGAAGACTTTTATTGGAAAATTCTCAGAACAATTCAGAGAACTATGTTTTCAGTATAAATAATTGTTGTTGTTTGGGGGGGGGAGGGGACGACACCACACTGTATGTCTTACCCGAAGTAGATGATGAATAGGTAGCATGGAAGAGAGCGTGTCCATTGGCAAAGATGTGTAAGCTATTTCCTTGTGAGGTAATTGCAGAAGGAATTCGTCTTCCACAAAAAGGAGACCCAGAAACAGGAGGACCATCGGTATTCTCACCCTCTCTGACGTCTATGTATACACGAGTACAATTGGAATCCTCGAGGGCAATTATGTTGGTAAATGTTAGAGTGACGTGGTTACCTATTTTCAAATACAGACTTATTAATACCTCAACTAATAATTGATTTCAATTAATATCTTTAACATCAATTCTATCACCACAATTACCTGACAGAAACACTCGTAAAACCTATATCTCGTATAAAGCTACACCTATGAATTTCACTCGTAATATGCCGTATTAGATCTTCTCAGTATATTCATCTTATTGACTTGGAAACTAGCACTTGTTAACAAAAGAAACATTTTAGTATGAATAATTTTTTAAGACAATGTTAAGTCTAGATATTGAAATGTACTGCCAAGAATTTTATTATACAATCTACACCAAACTGTATAACATAAACAGTAATTACTTGGACTTAAATCAATTTCTTGCATAAACTAAGGTTCCATTTTCCATGCTTGTAAAAAAATCATTGGCAATCAGCCAGTTGCTTATCATCAAGATTCAGCAGTAGTTTGAAACAATCAAACTGTTTATCATCAAGATTCATTAGTAAAATAAAACAATCAAACTGTTTATCATCAAGATCCAGTGGTGGAATAAAACAATCAAACTGTTTATCATCAAGATCCAGTGGTGGAATAAAATAATCAAACTGTTTATCATCAAGATCCAGTGGTGGAATAAAACAATCAAACTGTTTATCATCAAGATCCAGTGGTGGAATAAAACAAT
>NW_013667635.1:68855-69653 GCF_000517525.1 Limulus polyphemus
GATCCAGTGGTGGAATAAAACAATCAAACTGTTCATCCTCAAGATCCAGTGGTAGAATAAAACAATCAAACAGCTTATCATCAAGATCCAGTGGTGGAATAAAACAATCAAACTGTTTATCATCAAGATCAAGTAGTAGAATAAAACAATCAAACTGTTTATCCTCAAGATCCAGTGGTAGAATAAAACAATGAAACTGTTTATCATCAAGATCCAGTGGTGGAATAAAACAATCAAACTGTTTATCATCAAGATAATATTTCATTTCAAATTAAATACAATTTCAGTAATAATACTTTTCAATATAGAAATCTGCTAACACAACAGTTCAAAAGTCTGTAAAAGACATCAAAACGTTTAACAACTTGAAAACTTGTTACATTTTAATTTTGTGATCAAATTAAGCACTTATAAAACATTACACTTTATAAGAAACTTTCTCAAGTTGTTTACCGAGACAAATATGCAGGATTTAATTTCAAAGTTGTATTTTACAATCTTTCTAAATATCAAACCTACCAGGATCAGATGTAGTCAAAATCCAGTTACAATTGGCAAAACTGGTTGTAAAATGTGGATACTTTGGTGACATTATTTCTCCATGTCTGTCAGCAATAATTCGAGCTCCACAAGCTAGGAATTCAGTTTTTGTTATTATTTGTTAAATACTTACATACATCTTTCAAAGAACATGATGTTTGAACTGACAACTTTCAAACATAAAACAAAATACGTAGTTCTATTGTAACTGTGCTCAAAAGTTCACACAATGAAATACAAAATACGTAGTTCTATTGT
>NW_013667635.1:70588-72003 GCF_000517525.1 Limulus polyphemus
GTTTTTTTCAATTATATGTTATGTTGGGTTTTACTTGCATGTTCTGCTATAGCCAAATTTTCTGTTTTTTCATTTTATATACATCTCTTATGTTCGGCTATACGAGAATAAATAGAGATGAAGGTCCGGCAAATATCTGTCTAAGAAGGTGGTGAGACCTGTTCTGATATTTATACACAAATGCAAAATTACAGACAGGTCACGTGATTTTTAAGAAAATATAAAATGTGAAATTTATCTCTTGCAACTTCACTCCTGAGGATGACGTGTGACACGTTAAAACATGTAGAGTCATTATTTTGATATGATTTTAATTGTGTATTGATTTGAACATTGTACATTTATTATTTTAATTACAATACATGTTTAGAAAGCTCACCAACAAGATTACAGTCAAAGTAACTCACCGCTACAAAACTTTCAGAACAGTTTGAACTAAGTGGCATCTCAAAGTCTAAGAAAGATAATGCCATCAGATGAGCACCACCTGCTCGGAGGGTCCAAGTGCAATAACTATTTGTTGAATAGTTTTGGGGATAATTGGGTGAAAGAATAAGTCCAGTAGATGATGTATACGATCCACCACAGCCTAGAAAAATAAGCATGGCCATACACACACACATATTATTGCATCAGTCAAAAATCAAATTTATAACTCAGTAAATAAGCTAAAATACATCGTTTACAATTTTGAACCAATCACAATCTCCATGTAAAATAATTTAGCCTCTATATATGCCAACAAAAATTTTAAAACTTTTAAATAAAGTTACTTGAGTGCACTACTGTAGATAATAATGTACTATAGTACAGGCTGATTTTGTTTAAAGATTTACACCTGGATTATAGCTACAACAACTTATTTGTTCATGCAAAGAAAGAAAACAACTTTAATTCAAATCTAAATACATTGAGTATTTTTTTCTAATTTTTTATGTTCACCAACTACAGATTCCTTGTTTTGTTTATTTATATTTTTTAATTATAAGTTTTCAGCTGCACAGGGTTAGAATTATACGAAAATTAATTTTGTGACAACTGTTTTTAATCAACAATTAAAATGACAATTATTGAGAAAGTTAATACTGTATGAATCCAATTCTTCATTTCTAACATTATATAAAATTTCATCATTTGTATGTGCTCCCTCTCTTTCCCATAATTATGGGAAAGAGAGGGGGCACATACAAATGTGTTATGGGAAAGAGAGGGAGCACATACAAATGTGTTATGGGAAAGAGAGGGGGCACATACAAATGTATTATGGGAAAGAGAGGGAGCACATACAACTGTTTACATTTGTATGTGCCCCTCTCTTTCCCATAACACATTTGTATGTGCCCCCTCTCTTTCCCATAATACATTTATACGTGCCCCCTCTTTCCCATAATACATTTATACGTGCCCCCTCTTTC
>NW_013667635.1:72250-73935 GCF_000517525.1 Limulus polyphemus
ATACATTTATACATCCCCCTCTCTTTCCCATAACACATTTGTATGTGCCCCCTCTCTTTCCCATAATACATTTATACATCCCCCTCTCTTTCCCATAACACATTTGTATGTGCCCCCTCTCTTTCCCATAACACATTTATACGTGCCTCTCTCTTTCCCATAACACATTTGTATGTGCCCCCTCTCTTTCCCATAACACATTTGTATGTGCCCCTTCTCTTTTATAAATGAATTTCTAAATAGAAGACAAAACTTCTGTTATTATTTCTTACTACTCCACATTTCATACACCCTGATAAACTTTCACTTTCCAAAACAGGTAGAACAAAATATACAACATAGCTACATTATATAACAATTACACCATGCTTGTAATGACTCTCAAGATAGGATTATTTTTTCTGTTCATCTTAACAAACTAGGAAATATATTTCCCCTTTATAACGAAGAAGTTCTAATATGTAAGGATCATTCTATTCTTATCCAGAAAATGTTTTGTAAAGAAACAATTCTTTGAAAAAATATCTTAACATGAAAAAAACACAACTGCAGAAAGAAGTTATGAACAGCTTTTGCCCCCAAGTTTTTTAGCACAGTTGTACACATTACCAACTTCTGTTTAAAATACATATTTAAGATGTGGAGACAACAATCTGATTGTTAGATTGTTTTTCATTAAACACAAAAACCATATGATGAGCTGTCTCTGTTGTGTACATTACAAAGATATACTCCATATATTTAAGCATTATAAGCTCCAAGTTTACTAATTAAACATTGAGAGGGGGCTGTTTGTTAGAACAGGTGTATAAATAAACATGTTTAATGTATCACAGCGTATATAAAATAAATTCTCACACAAAACACAAGCAAAGTAGTATTACTGTTATAGATTTTAAACATATTATCATGATAGTGCAAACAAAGTAGTAAATAGCACGTATAAGATAAGTAAAGATAAATATTTATGAGACAGTTTTGTGGATGAATAAATAACCTTTTTATATAAAGAGTGAAAAACTATACTTTATTTGAACAAAAAATATTAATAATCTTTCTACCCATTTGGTCAAGTAAATTTCTTTAACACAAAACAATAGACAATATTATGCAGTATTCTCATTTCAAATGACAGTTTAAAATTTAAATAGGTTTTCCTTAATTTTATAAATAGCAAGATGTATGAAGTTTAGGTATTTAAAAATATAACTACTACTAATTTAGACCGTTTGTTCTACGAAATAACAGAATACGTATACTTTCATTTTTAGGATAGGACTACTTTTAAAGTGTTTTTCCAATTGTTCAGAATTACAAAAAAATAAAAACTACTTTATATATTGGTCTCATACATTATTTGCCAAAAAACAAAAAAACAGTAATACAAATACAAAAAAAAAACAGACTGACCATTTTCTATTGATCTGTACGAAATATCAAAACCTCTTCCACTGACTGTTACATCACTCCTAAAGTGTATGTACATATGATTTCCAGAAGATGTCACAGATTGAGAGGAAGTTTCTTTATGACAGAGATCCAAAAGTTTAGGAGAAGTTTCGTCAAGCCCAGAGTAAATCTATAACATAATACACACCCATGAAATATTAATTATGAAAGCCATAACTAAGTAGTTGTTACAATCTAAACTTGCCAGTATATATATATATATATATATATATATA
>NW_013667635.1:74887-79279 GCF_000517525.1 Limulus polyphemus
TATATATATATATATATATATATATATACAGGCTGCTTGTAGTTTGTATATTATAATATATTATTTCATGTTTAAATAACAAATGTAGTATTTAACTTTAAACAATAAAAATATTTCACTTAATATATTTTCTGCCAAGTCAAAATGAAGTTATTATTTTATCAATGCAGATGTTCACAAATCTACTACAAGCCTCAAATTTCATTCAGTGTTTGCCTGTGTTAACATTAAAATGATGTTCCTATGAGTTTTCATAAATATTCAGTTTCTTTATGGAAAATCTAAAAACACCCTGAACTATAGTCTCTGATTTGCTTTCTCACAATACATGAGCATAAAAGAGCAACAACAGATTTTATTAAATAACAGAAAGACTTACATTTTTTTTTAAATTCACTCAGGTTATTTTTTTATCGATTGTACGTAGTAAAATTTTTATTTCGTTTCACAATATTTCACTGGGTTTACCTGCCCTCATCATGTGTTTGTCTGTGTTTGTGTATAACTAGGATCCCAAACTAACAGAAATAGTAAATTATTACCAATTCATATAAACCTATAATTTTACTTCTAATTTATAGACATATAGAAAATTAGAAAAAGAATGTGTCCCCATAATATATAAACTACTTAGAACAAAATACTTTCTACAATAGGTAGGTAAACGTTGCGAACAAAATAAACAACAGTTTTGTATTAAGTTTACTTACTGATTAAGTATATTTTATTACAATTTACAGCTTTTACAGTAAGTAAGATTAGTTTTTAGACAGGTACAACATTTCGATCACTGGTGTGATCATTCTCAAGTACAAAAAAAAAACTTGTGTACTTGAGAATGATCACATTAGTGATCGAAACGTCTTACCTGTCTAAAAACTAATCTTACTTATTGTAAAAGCTGTAAATTGTAATAAAACAACAGTTTTATCATGTACAACCAACAAAAAACTTGAGTGAATAATAGACTTTGTTTTCCTGATAAACATACAGTTACACAATAGCCTATCTGTGTATCAAATCCTGGTTTTATGTGTGAAAAGCCCTCAGAATTAATGCAGAGTCAGTAATAATGGTAAAACTATTCTAAAAAACAAACCCGTAAATAATCGTAATAACATCTGCTCGAAGCTTCAAGATCATATTCATTAATGGTTAGCCTGATGGCACTGCCTGGAGATACTGTGATGTACCATTTGCATTCAGTATTAACGGGATAAGAGCTAGGATAATTTGGAGAAGTTATACGTCCATAGTCCTTGCGAAGTTCACCTCCACAACCTAAAGAAAAGAAAGAAAGAGACCACAAATACTTTGTAACCTGCAACTAACAAGGAGGTTGTAAACTAACCTGTAACTTTGTTTCTAATTTATATATTGGATTAGCTTGTTTTGAATTTCATGCAAAGCTACATGAGGACTATCTGAGTAGCTGTCCCTAATTTAGCAGTCATAAGACTAAAGAGAAGGCAGTTAGTTAACATCACCTACTGCTAATTCTTTGGCTACTCTTTTAACAAAAAACAGTGGGATTGACCATCACATTATAACACCCCCATGGCTGAAAGAGCGAACATTTTTGGTGGGATGGGGATTCGAACCAATGGCCCACAGTATGCGAGTTGAGTGACCTAACCATCTAACTTAGAAACATAGAAACATACAAAATTAGAAAAAAAATATGCTCCACTAGTACACAAGTTATTTAAAACAAAATACTTTCTACAAAAGGTAATGTATAAATAAAACTGAAGTTATTGAAAGTTTATATTGTTTGTACATTGTTTTCTGTACATTTAAAAAAGTATACCTTACTAGAGTGAACAAACACTATAGTAACAAAGAAGTTGTTTTCAAACATCAATTTTCCTAGTGGCTCAAGCAAAAGATTTCAAGTTCTTTAAATTCGTGGAGCAAACAAAAATGGCCCGATAAATTATGTCTCCTAATACAGCAATTAAAATAATCACTTCGAAGTTTTGAAAATATGTTCTCTTTGACCAATGCTAGCAAGTTTAAAATAATAATTAAACAGCCTCTCTCCCCCAATTAAATTAGGTAAAACTGTTTTTATTAGAAAAAAAAAGTGAACTATGCCAAAACATAAATAGATAATTACTTTAAAATTTAAATTCTAATAAAATGAAATGAATTTTAGCACAGCAAAAGACCAGAAATAACCATTTTCTCTAACTTCTGTATTATTTATCTGCCACTAATACAAATAAAGTATAACTTAATCTTAAAAAACAATCAACTCTAAAACTTAAATGTTATATTTTACCCTCGATTGTTAACTAAATCTTCAAATCTATGTATTTGATATCACTGCGAGTTTATAGCACTTAATCTCAAACTGACACATTACGTATAATACAGAGTAAGGGAAGAAATGCAGTAAACGTATTCTGCCACTCTTTTAATTTCAATACCCAACGTAAAATAATTCAAACTTAAGAATTTAAAAGCTTATTAGACTGACTCAAAAATAGTGTAATTATGAAAAATGGTTACATAAAACAAGTGTACATTTCATATTTGAAGAACATGTTAGATCACCAAAGGATCCGTGATCCTACACACACTAAAACTATTTTATCCTATCACAGTATTTCCACATCTTAAAAACAAGAACTCAAACACCAACAATTATTGGAGAAGCAAATGGATGTAAAGTTTCAGATTCTTTTTTGTTTTGTTTTGGTTTTGAATTTTGCGCAAAACTACACGAAGGCTATCTGCACTAGCCTTCCCTAATTTAGCAGTAAAATACTAGAGGGAAGGCAGCTAATCATCACCAGCTACCACCAACTCTTGGGCTACTCTTTTACCAATGAATAGTGGGTTTGATTGTCACATTATAATGCCCCCATGGCTGAAAGAGTGAGCATATTTGGTGGGAAGGGGATTCGAACCTGTGACCCGCAGATTGCGAGTCGAGCGCCCTAACCACCTGGCCAGGCCGGGCCGTTTCAGATTCTAAATGGTCATGTGAAACTAAAACTGGAAAAATAAACAAAGAATACACAACATCTTAGCAGTTCCAAATAAAGCACCTGATAAACAAAATGGAATAAACTGCTAGAGAATATTAAATTAATACTTTTAACCATCATTCAAAAAGCTTCAAGTTTTGAAATTATAAGAAATGTCTCACCCGTAATTGAAACTTAAATAAAAAACTGAAACAGCATTAAATATATCACAGTGACTTCACCCTCCAAAAATAACTGTCTTTATGATTAAAGTTGAGATTAGATATTAAGCAAGATTTTTAAAATACCATAACCTTAACTAACATAAAGTAAAGACATATGCAACTAAAAATAATACCAGTTTTAATATTCAAGATATACATAAAACCATAGGCTGTCACATAAATATTGTTTAACTACCTTTCAACATTTAATTTAATATGAACAGATTTAAAATAAATTATTCATGGCTATTATATTAAGTCATGAAATTTCTTTTGAGAAAATTCATGAAATTTGACCGTAATTTCTGCCTCTCACAAAGCAAATGTTTGCATTATACGTTTCACGACCTTAAAAAATTTAGCTTTATTTTGTGTTTTAAAACATTCTACACAATAATTTCTCATTGTCCATAAACAAAACCTTGAATATATATATATATTACGCTTCAAGTTTATACTTCCACACAATCTAATTGGGAACCACAGTAAAAAAATAAATCACTGAAACTTTACCTCTCACTACCCACTCCAGTCGAAATCCATCATGAGAAAGTGAATTGTCACTATAAAATCGGACTATTGCTGTATTTGTTGTTGTAACAATAGGTCTTGGAAGCCTTTCTGGAGTCCCACAAATCTTCACCAACTGTCTGGTATTTCTTTCTCCCAAAACAACCGATTCTTCCAGTAACTACAGTAAAAGCAACCAAGCAAAATTACTTACAAGTAGTTTCACCGTGCTTTAGTCTTCCGGGGTCTTCAAGGACCCCAAATATTTTGTAACGTTCGGCACCGACAGATGGCAGTACATACATTGTTGTTCTCAGTAGCTTTAGTATTCAGCTAGTTTGTGTTAAATTGTTACACTTAGTTTAGGCGGTAAAAAAGAATAAGTTTTAATATTCAAAGTTCATTTATTGATTAATAAAGGAAAATATTTTGAGTTCTGTCATTTATTGTTTCCAAAATAATAGTTTATTATTATTATTTATTATTTTTCAAATATTTTTAAATCAATATTTTATGATGGGGCTCAAACCACAAAAGAGACTATAGAAAATATTTACAAAAGACTAACACAGGATTAAATTCCACTAATAAACAGAGCATTTGATCAAGAGTATTTGCCAGGAGTCTCCTTTATTACACTTGTACTCGTAAATAGACGTTCACTTGCTGTAGATCTGTTGTCC